>NC_135315.1:109266750-109566750 GCF_048772815.1 Callospermophilus lateralis
TAATTGCTTCCAGTGTTTTCATTTTTGAAGCAAGAACTGAGCCTTGGAGAGGTTACACATTATGAAAGGGACCTAGTTAAGACTTTAATATAAGTATTCAAACCCGAAATCCAATGTTATAACCAGGATTGCCTCCACTGTGACCTACCCCAGTGTCTTGCTAGGTATAAGGAATTGCATTCCTGGGATAATCCAAAAAAAAAAAAGAAAAAGAACAAAGAAGACGAAGAAGAAGAGGGGGAGGAAGAGAAAGGAGTAAGAAGAAACTATTCCCTGTTGAAACTTCCTGTCATCAAATATATTGTTATAATGACACACATAGAATACCAAAAAGAAAAAAAAAGCTATCAAAAATGTTACAAGTTTGGCTATCACTTGGTGGGCCAAACAATTTTTTCAAACCTCCAAGGTCAGTCTTCCCTTCTTTGCTCTTGCCTCCCCTTTGAAACCTCTAGCCATTTCTCTTGCTCAATGTGTCCTATCACAAACAGAGAATGAAGCACATGGATTTAATAACGGCAGCAGTGATTCATGTGTACTTTCATCTAATCAGAAAGAGCAGTGGCAAGCCCAAGAACTCATTTTGGTTGTATATCATTTTTAAAAAGTTGACACACATGTCCTTTAGAGAGAAAATAATAAAATTTTAAAAAGCAGAGAGCCAGCTCAGTCCTGCCAGCTGCAGTGATTGGTTACACAGAAGAGACCCGTGGAATTCCGAAGCCATTTGGGTTGTGTTAAGTTTGCTGAAACAGCACCAACTGTGGTCTCTACCACTTTAAGTGGTTTAATGACTTTTGGATAAGCCTTCAGAGTTAAATGGTTAAATCACCAAATGCTCCATAAAATAATTATGCAAACAATTTTCTGGTTAATTATCTAGCATGAACAGAAGCACACAGCTGCTAAGATATATAATTGCTATTTCATCAGGGCTGGCTATTGTATTTACATAATCCTTCACTGATCTTGTTGTGGTTTGGTGGGAGGGCACTAACATACTATCTAATGAAAAGAAAAGTTAAAGGCATAGCTCTGGTCCCAGCTGCTAGATAACTTACTTTGATATAATTTTTAAAGAAATGGATTAGGATTGTTAAGTCCATGTACAATTTGTGCATTATATGTAAGACCTTGGACATGTATATTTAGTCAGGATAGTGATAAATATTTTTCACTCTAACAGTTTTATATAAGCAAGTGAACATATCATAATTGTGCAGTACAAACTGAACACCTTCAAGTAACCAGCATCCAGAACAAGGAAGCAGATATTGCTAGGATTCTAGAAGCCTCCCTTGTACCCCTTCCAGCTTCTACCCCCTCTAAGGGTAGCTACTATCTTAACTGACATTAGTTGAGAGATTAATTTTACATGTCTTATATTAAATTTAAGTGAAAGCATAGTGTGTGCTTTTTTATGTCCATGTCTGTGAGATTCGTTCATGTTCGTTGTAGTATAGTATTCTATTGTGTGAACATACTACAATTTATTTATCATTTTACTGTGTGTAGATGATTGGATAGTTTCCACATTGGTGTTTTTATGAAAAAAGCAACTGCGAACAGAGCTGTGTGTGTCTCTATGCACACATTTATTTTGGATTTATATCCAGGAGTAGAATTTCTAGGTGGTGGGGTATGTAAATCTTTACCTATATTAGATACTGTCAAATATTTTCCAGAAAACTTACACCAATTTGCATTTCTACTAGCACTAGAAGAGGAAAGTTAGGATGAATGTTGACAAATTCTAACTGTTGCATGCTAAATTTTTAAAGACAGTGAAGAGTAAGAGAAGCATGAAGAAGAAGTCCAATGGAAAGGATTCCCACTAATGGCCTGGTGAGTAAAGGTAGCATCAGAGAAAGTAGCCTGACGGAGGCAGCAGAAATTTGAGTTCATTTAGTGGATAGGGGAAGCCTCTTGGAAGTTTATCACCTACTCTGTGGCACACAGTATGTGTCTGAGAGAATCACCCTGCCTTAGTCTCCCTTTTCTCCTCAATCCACATGCAGCACACCCATGGGCTACCTAGGTTTGACACCCCACTCTGGAGGATTGGGGATGCACCCCTTCTTAACCTGTGCCACCCTTGCTGGAAAGTACAAGTTCTTAACACTGGCTTCTGGCACCTCTAAGGCAGGCACACCATAGACTAAATGTGAGTTCACTAAGACCCATTTGTTAAAATGCTAACTCTCATGGGATGATATTAGGAAGTAGGACCTTTGGTGGGTAATTGAATCAAGAGAGATTAGAACCGTTCTGTAAAGAAGACCATAGAACTCCCCCACCCTTCCACCTTGTGAAGGCACAGAAAGAAAATGGCCATCCACAGACCAGGAAGAAGGCCCTCACTAGAACCCAACCACACTAGAGGCCACTCTCATTCTTCCAGCCTCCAAAACTTCAAAAAGTAAATTGGTTTCCTGTCAGCCAACTGCTTAGCAGATGGCACTTCAATATAGCAGCCTAAACTGACTAAGCCAAAGGGAAAATTGAGGATGGAAAGTGAAGATCTAGGCAAAGAGAAATCAGAGAGAACAGAATGAAGACCTGAGCTGATTCAAGCACCCTGAGTGTAACTTCAACAAACCACCCGGACTTCCACACAGCCCGGGCCCCCTCAGCTGCTAAAACTAAAAATGGCAGCAATGGTTTTAACTAGGTTTACTTGATGATTTAATGAATTAAAAGGACATAGGTGAAAATGCTTTGGAAACTTTAAAAAGCAAACACTGATCACCTTTTTGACAGGATAATATTCTTTTTAATTTTAATTTTTATTGGTTCATACAGTTATATTTAACATTAGGATTTATTTTGATATAATTATAAATGCATGAAATATAATTTGTTGCAATTAAGTCCCCAGTACTTCCCTTTGCCCTTGCCCCCTCCAGTCCCCTGTTCCCTGTCCTCTACTCTACTGATCTTTCTATTTACTTACATTTAAGAAAAAAACAAAAACTGTGTCTTATGGATATACACAATGGTGAGATTCACTGAGCAGTATTCATATGTGTTCTTTGGAAAGTTAGGTCAGATTCATCCCACTGTTTTCACCCCAGGATGTTATTCTAAAGAGTCAAATGACCATTTAAACTAGAACTGAATCTCTAAATAGTGATATTTGTTCTAGTTTTCTATCCACATTATAACACGGGCATCCACAGGCTGAGACATATTTCTTCTCAGTAACGTTCAATGGAGTAACAGAAGGTCTGGAGACACATTTACCCAGGATTCCCCAGGGTCACTGTTTCACCCACCAGACTTACACTCATTGATTTATTAATTTAGCAAACAATTATTGAAAAATTTTTGTTTGTTTGGTTGTTTTAGAACAATTAAAGACAGAGATTCTTGACAGGATTCAAAGACAGACTTCAAAGGATTTCTGAACCTCCAGATCTTATTAGGAGGGGACAGGGGAATGACTTCTGCTATTAGATGCTCATGGTACTCTGTGAAACCCCCTCTACAAAAAAAAAAGAAATGAAAAAAGAAAGAAAAGCTAAGAAGCACTGCTATAGGGATGTACAGAATAAAGCAACACGATCACTTTATTAAATGATACGTAGTTATCTACATAGGAAATTACAAATGAAATTAACAGCAATGATAGATGCCTATTAGCAAAAATAGATGACTAACAGAATAATATGTTCAAAATATGGAGAGAAAAATAAATAATATACCAAGCTCTATGATTCTTTGATCAAAAGTAGAGGCATTTTCAGTTGAGCAATGGTTGAGAGAGTTTGTACCATTAGGTCCTCACTGAGAGGACTCATTGTGGACATATTTCAAGAAATGGGCATTTTAACACCTAAATAAGAAGTCGGTACAAGAAGGAATGATGAGCAGAGATACTTGTGACTATGTTTGCAATGATAAGAAGCATTAGGTATTGTTCAAACAACAACACAAAAAAATGTTGGAGGGCAACAACAGTGGGACAGAGTGAGGTCAGAGTCCAGAAACATTGTGCTGTTTAGGAGGAAGATAGAGACCAGTTCACTCAGACATTAAGCAAGTATGTTTTTGTTTTTTAACAAAACTTTTCAAGTAACTCTTGAAGAATAAGGGAAAAATAAAAGTACATGAGGAAAAAACAAGATTAAGCAATGCTAGATTCATTTGAAGCAAGAAGGAGGAAACATAAAGGCTTAAAACTAAATAGAATAAAACAAGCGTAGTAGAAAAAGTCTAGATACAGCAGTAATCTCAGTAAATGTACACGGATTAAACCAATTCGTTCAAAGGTAAAGATCTTTAGATCATTTTTAGAAAACCAAATCCATCTACATGCTGTTTATAAGAGCTATTCCTAAAGCTTGATAGTGCTTAAAACCTGAAAGATGGGGAAAAGGCAAAACTGGTCAAAACTGACCACAGAAGAAATAATATGAAGGCAAATCATCATCCTCTTCACCCCCACCACCATCATGATTATCATCATCTGGAATTAAGAAAGTCATGATTTAATGAACGAAGACCAATCCTCGGAGAAGCAATAACAGTGCTAAATATGTATGTTACTAGCAAAACAGTCTCCTCACTTATTGAATAAATTTGACTATTCCACCTTTCGCAAGCTTCTTTCACAAGCTAATCAAGTAGTAAATATTGAAAAAGATTTAGATGTTTTGAATACCATAATTAACAAGCCAGATAAAGGGGACCATAGGAAACTTGTGTTCCATTCCTTCTAAGCAACCACCAGAAACTCTGACCATATAGCAAACGTCAATAGAAGTCGAAGAAACACCCGAGAATTGATAACACAGAACATTTTCTCTTTCTACAATCACTGCTAGACATTGACAACAACAAGAAAAGGCCAGAAAAACTCCATATGTTTGGAAACTAAAATAACTTTACGAATATTAATAAATAACAGGGTAAATAATAATGGAAACTGAAATATTTAGAATTGAATGGCCACAAAGCACTGCCTATAAAAACTTGCAGCATGGCCTTAAACTTGCATTTATTAAAACAACATGGTAACTGCAATGATCAAGGTTATTGTGGAGAAGAAAGGGACCAGAGGAAGTTTACACAGGAGGGAGATCTGAGCTGAGAATTAAAGCTCAGTGGTGGAGTGCTTGTCTAGCATGCATAAGGGCCTGGGTTTGATTCCTAGGACCAAAACAAACAAACAAACAAACAAAAAACAGTGTCTGCTGATGAAAGAAAGGAAAGTCAAGGTAGCACGAAAAAAATCTAGAAAAATCCAGTGGTAAATTATTACAGGTTATTCCAGGGTTTCAGAGCATCTACAACGATTGGAAGGTCTTATTATTTTAAAGCAAGAAGAAAACCAGTTATCCTAGTCACATCTGGATTTCTCCCAGGCCACATGGAAAGTATATTACAGATTAGGTCATAACTCTACCATAATTGCTAGCACTTTAGCTTTTCCTTTTTTTTTTTTTTTGACAGTGCTGCTAAATATGCACTCTTATGCATAATTATTATGCATTTTTAAAATTAAAACTTACATTAATCTTTTAAAATATTAGTCAAGATGTACAAGACTCATTCCCCAAAACAAATTTCAGTTTTTCTTGGCAATATGACAAAGAACAGGCATTTATATTTGATTAGTTTCCTAAATAATATTTTCTTTTCACTTCTATTCAACCGAAGGGTGTCAGGTATTACTTATGGTTCACATTTTCAGATATAATATAGATCATTGAGAACTGACTATAACAAATGACTGAGAACAGCCCTCTCATATTATAAATAAGAAAACCAAGCCATGGAGCTCTTTAGGGGCTTGCTCAATGTCACACATCTAGTAGATGAAGAGCCTGAACTGCCACTCAGGCCTCAAGATTTAGAGATCATTTTACACCAACCAAGATCTTAACAAAATACCCATTTCTTTTCCTGCCTTGATCGTTCATGAGTTCTTGAAATGGGCTAGCTGTTATGTCTGCAAAGTTATTCCAACACAGCATATTACGGGTCCATATCCCATCCCTACACTTGAGAATGAATAAAATCACGAGACAAGTCCCCTGATTCTTGTAGGTAGTGGGGAGTGGGGTCATTCCCCTATGACCATCTCTTCTGGATCAATAGTATGAGAAAAAGCCAGTTGAGGATTAGGGGGAAAGAAACTGAAATTCCATATTTTCTAACATACATGAAAATAAGTAAAGTATATATATATATATATATATATATATATATATATATATATATATATATATATATATATTTTTTTTTTACTAAGGCACAGATAAAGCCTGACAAATAACCACTGAATTATTTTACCTTGAAAGAAAAGACCCAAAGGACTGAAGGAACTATGCGAAAATCTGAACCCGTCATTACAATAGCAATTCACTCCTCTACCTAATAGATGTAATCCACCACCAAAAGACAGAACTACTTGCCAAACACAACCTGGGTGAGAAGGGTAGTCAACAAGGTTTATTTTCAATAGTGTTTTTGAAAGAAACCACAGAAAATCACCTGATTGATTCTTTCAGAGCCTTCGTTTCTCTTTTTACCCATTCAGTCTTCTTTATTGGAAAAGCTCCGTGGCTCTGGGGAACTTTGTCATGGTTTTCTGATACCAATTCCATGAGGAAATGGGTAGAAAATTACTGAGAAACTTCAGAGCCAGAAAAGTGGTTGACTTTTCCCTAAGTCAACAGCAAATCAGACAGTGAAGATGGAAAGAGTGGGCTGGATACAAAAGAATGTGTATAACTCTTGGAAAAACTGTGAACCCGTTATGACAGGATGTGTGTGGATGAGCTATTGTGCAAACTAGTTGAGATTACCTAAATGAGCAGGAGATATTCATTAACATGTTCGTGACCTTATGATAATTTGCCAAGGATGCATCTTAGTCCATTTTGTGTTGTTATAACAAAATACTTGAAGCTGTGTACTTCATAGTGAAAACAGTTTTACCTGCCTTATGATTCTGGTGGCTGGAAAGTCCAAAGAACATGGTGCTAGCATGTGGCAAGGTCCCTAGGGCTGTGTCACAACATAGAAGAGAAGTAGAGAGGGGGAAAGGAAAGGGGTGCATGCAGAAGGTGCCAACACTTGGGGGTGGATTCACTTTATAATGACTCACTCTCAAGAACTAACCTGGTCCTGTGAAGATTGTATTAACCCTTGTCAAAGTGGTATCCCTGTGACACAATCTCCTTTCACTAGGCTCCACATCAGATCCACCACATCTCAATATCATTATATTGGGAACAAAGCTTCTAACACAGGAGCCTTTGGAGAGCACACTCCACCACAGCAGGCTCACTTCCAAAATTAATTCAGTTTACTTTTCCCTTCCTAGCCAATAAAGTGGATTTTAGAGTGGGGAGGACATTGTTAATTTTTTTAAAAGTCACCTTTTCCTAATAATTTTCAAAATGCTTCCACATTCATCCTTTAATTTCACCCTCTAGAAAATCTTGTGAAGTATGTTCTGCATTTTACAGATAATCAAGATTTGAAGGTGACCTGCCAGTGCATCTTAGATCACAGCCTAGAATCCCCCATACCAAGACAGCCCACCTCAGTCCCATGGTGCCTGAACCAAAGTCCCCACCCAGAACACCGTGGCTATCTCCAGATGACACTCTAGAACTCCAACTTATAATGTTATTCTGCCAGTCACAGAATAGCTGAGGGGCTCAGTGGCATATGCCACCCCAACCCTCCTCCCTGCTTTATGTTTACTCTGTAATATCTTGGAAGAGATTGAAGGAAGCAGTATTGCTTTAGCCACTCAGACTGCAGATTCAGAAGAGATTCTTTACTCCATCGGGCACATCTTCAGCCTGAAGACAGAAATCTGTTAGCTGCCACCATGCTGTCTTTTTTCCACAGTCAGGAAGATAGGTCATTTACTATCTTCTATGGAGTTGTGCAAGACTTAGGCTAACTGTTCATTCCACTCTGCCTTTTATTGTGGGATGAAATAAAATTGTAAGCTAATGATACAAAAGTACTACATACTGAAAAGAAGCTATTGTGCCCAAGGATAGTTACACAGGGTTTGTTGCAACTCCATTTCAGACACACCCTCTGAGTTTTCTGTACAGCGTATTTCCTTGACAATAAAAAGAGAACATGATTAAAGTGATAAACTGTAATTGGATCAGCTGTTTATAGCCCAAAATAATTGATTCTCAAGTTACAGGGAGTTGGGAGCAATTTCACCCACCATTGGGTGGTAATGTCTGAAACAAGGGTAGGCAATGGTTCCTGGAAGAAGACATTGTAAAAAAATAAGGACAAGTGACATCAAAACTGCACACTAGAGTCACGATTCCTGCAAAAGCAGGACAGTCTTCATTGGACTGATGCTCCTGACAATCAAAATTATAAATTCTGGATGAAATGTAAAAAATAACTTGGAGGCATGGAGTGCAACCAGAACCCTGTAGAAATAGGGGAGCATTTGACCCATGAAGGAAGGGAGCCTGTTCCCTGTGGGAAGTCTCAGGCTTTGTGCTGCACAGGGTACTAGAAGTCAAACAAAAACCCCACCATCTTCTTGGACTGAAGGAACAGAGAAGCAAGGATGGAACAGAAAAAAACAGCTGGAAAATGAGGGAGGGGGTCCCAGAAAGGAGAAAGTCCTTGTAGGGGCCGAGAACTGAATTCTGTATATTAACTCCTTTCAAATCCTTAACTATTTTTAAAATGAATCTTATTGTGTGTATTTGATATTAATAACATACAGGATACACGTCGATAGTAAAATGATCACAACAGTAAAGCAGATTAACGTTTTTCAGTGACAAGAGAAGCTAAAATCTACTTATATAACAAAAATCTCTAGTACCATACAATTTTATTTAGTTCTGTTTTACATGAGATCTCTAAATATGCTCATCCTATATATCTGCTATTTTTTACCCTTTAATCTACATCTCTTCAGTTCTTCTCCCACCCCTACTTGTGGGATCATTCTGTGTATTTGAGCTTATTTTTAAAATAATTCCACACATAAAGGAGATCATGCAATAGTTTTTTTTTTTAGAGAGAATATTTCTGTCTAAAGAAAAATATTGCTTAATTGACTTCTGAGAAGTAAATGCATGAGTAGGATTCCAAGGATCCCAAGGGGAAAATAACATCTAGGAGGTTGAAACAGCTAAGGAAAGATTTCAGCTGCTGGAACCACATGGAAAATAGAGCTAGAAGTTTGAACCTTTGACAAGTTAGAAAAGTTTATTAAACACTTTGGACTTTCCACTAAAACACCAGAGTCCTTAAGAAGAATGTTCATATAACAGCTAATAAGTTTACCCTGGAATTGATGGAAAATGAAAATTGATTTTGTTTAACATAAAATTAAGCCTAAAGAAGTTAATGACTTCTTAGTAGTTTGATTGCTTGCTTGAGAAAAATTTGACAGTCTTCAGGATAAAATAAGAGATTACAGTCTTACTGAGTTTCCACAGTATATCATTTATAGTCCAGTATATAATTAAAAATTACTAGATATGGAAATTTTTTTTTAAAACTGTGATACACAAAGAATAATCAATCAATAGAAATAGTCTGACTTAGATGTTGGAATCAACAGACAAGGACTTTATAATAACATATATTTAAGTTAAAGAGGCTATAGGAAAATACATAATCTTAATATATAATTTGTATATATTCATATGTATATGTGTCAGGAGTATGTCAAGAGAGGCTTAAGACTGAAAAATAAAAAAAAAAAAAACAAACAGAAAAATACACTATCTAAAACTTTAGAAACTACTAAATGGGATTAATTGTATATTGAGAAATATATATATAAGTGTATGTGTGTGTGTGTGTGTGTGTGTGTGTGTGTATAGAGAGAGTTATGTATACCAGTTGACTTGAAGGTAGATCAATAGAAATAAAGGGGGAGGAAATAAGAAAAAAACAGTCTCAATGACAACATAGAACAGTATCAAGTGAACTCATATAAATTTATTTTATAAGATTTTTTTTCCTTTTTTTTAAATTTTATTTTTACCTTTTAAACTTTTTTGTTCAAAACTAAGACACAAATGCACACATTAGCCTACATTGTTCATCCTACATATCTGCTAGGTGTGAAGTGGTTTACCGAAGGATAGGAGAAAAAGAATAGAAAAAAAATCATTTTTAAATAATGGCTCAATATTTCTAAAAATGATTTAATAAAAAGCCCACAGCTAATAGATTAAGGATGTTGGCTGAACCCCAGAAGGATAAATATTAATGTAAACAAATCTAGACACATTATAGACAAATGGAGAAAAAAATGACAATAAGTTAAAACAATCTTAACAGAGAGAAAATAGACACATTAAACACAAGGGGCATTGGTTAGAATAACAGACAACTTCAAAACCAATGAAAACCAGAGGACAATTGAAAGACATGTTTTAAAAACTCATCACCTAAACCTTAATATCAAGTGAAGTACTTTTAAAATTAAAGTAACACTAAAAACATTTTCAGAGAGATAAAATATGAAATATTTGTACCAACAGAACCAAATATAAAAATGCTAAAGACTCTAAAATTTATTTTCCATTTTAAAACTTAAAAAAATGCTAAACATTATTCAAAGGGGAAATGATATCAGTTGGAAATTCAGATGTACAGAAAGGAAGGAGAAGCACTAGAAATAGTAAATATAGTCACTCATCACTTCACAGTGGAGATGAGGGTCTGAGAAATATGTCATCAGGTGATGTTGTTATTGCACAGACATCATAGAGAATACTTACACAAACTTGGATGCTCTACCTATTGCTGCTAAGCTATGAACTCACATAGCATGTCATTGTACTAAATAATTGTAAGCAATTATAATACAAGGGTAATTACGTGTGCATCTAATCAGCTAAATATAAACGGTATAGAAAAGTACTGAAGATAAAAACTGATACACTTCTCCGGGCACTTACCATGAGTGGAGCTTGCAGGAATGGCAGTTGCTCCCAGCGAGAGTGGCTGAATGGTGAGCAAATGGGAAGGCCCAGGACTGTGCTTTGCTGTAGACTTTATGAACCTTGCACACTCAGGCTACATGAAGTTTAGAAAAATATTTTTCTTTCTTCAATCATAAGTTAACATTAACCAACTAGAACATTTTTCTCTATAAACATTTTGATTTTTCTAACATTTTGACTCTTTTGTCATAATATTTAGTTTTAAAACACAAGCACACTTACAGCTATTCAGAAATATTTTCTTATTTATACCCTTATTCTATAAGATTTTTTTTTAAAAATTATTTTTACCTTTTAAACCTTTTTGTTCAAAACTACGACACAAATGCACATGTTAGTCTAGGTTCACAGAGAGCCAGGTCATCAATATCATGTCTGCATCTCCACATCTTGTTCCACTGGAAGATTTTCAGGGGAAATAATAAGCACCCAGGTGTCATCTCCTATGATAATGCCTTCTTTTGGAATCTCTCCTGAAGGACCTGCCTGGGCTATCTTACAGTTCAAGTTTTTATATAAGTAGGAGTATATTCTAAGTAATGATAAAAGGTATATTTAGTAAATACACAAACCAATAACACAGTCATTTATTCACTATCAAGCACAAAATGTACATAATTGCATATGCTATACTCTCTCAGGACTGGCAGCCCTAGAGTTTTGTTGACACCAGCATCATCGCGAACACGAGTAATACACTGCTCGACGATATTACGATGACTATATTTCACAAGTTGATAGGAATTTTGCTGTTCCATTAAAATCCGATGAAGTCTGTCATTATCAAAACCATTACATAGTACATGACTGTATGCAGGTAATTATAAAATATTATAAAATATAAATATAATAATTATAAAATATTATTTACCTTTAAAAAAAAAGTTAATTGATAGTTAAAACAACAGTTTACTGTGTAGGGTTTTCACATATATAGCAGTAAAATAAATGTTAGTAATAATACAAAGAAAGGGCCAGAGTACATATGGAAGTGTACAGTGATAAGGTATTTATTGTTCATAAAGTAGTACAGTATTAACTGACAATAGATGGTGATAGATTAAGCATGTATATTGTTAATTTCTAGGAAAAGATATAAAGAAGTGTTGATAAAAAAGCAAATGAAGAAGAATGTTATGGTTTAGATATGAGGCATCCCCCAAAAGCTCACATGTGAGACAAAACAAGAACATTCAGAGGTGGAATGATAGGGTTATGAGAGCCCTTACTAATTAGTGTGTTCATCCTCTTGACTGGATTAACTCGGTGGTAACTTTAGGCAGGTAGAGTGACTAAAAAAATAGAAAGGAGGTAGACTTAAATCCCACCATACAATAATTAGATGAAATGTGAGTCAAGTAAACCCTCCAACTTATGTAATACAGGGAAAACTACAATAACAACAATCAAGACCCACTTTATTCTGTTTACAGGAAAGGTATTTTAAATATTTCAACACAGGTTGAAAGTTAAAGAACAGAAAAGGATATACCATGCACACACTAAGTATAAATAAGAAAGCTAGGATAACTACGTTATGTCAGACAAAGATTTCAATAACAATAAAAGGAACCAGTTTATTCAGAGATCTAACAATATTACATTTGTATGCATTTACGAATTAAACTATATATAAAATTGAGTAGATTGTCAAGGTTGTCCAGTTTTGTTTTGTTTTGGTTTGGTTTGGTTTTTGCGGGGGAAACTCCTATCTACTCTGCTGCTGTTGTGTACCTAGGAATGCTGAGGATGGAGATGGATTAAGTGATATTTGTGAGGTGCATAATTGCACATGCAAAATTACTAAATGATGTTTCCTCTTGTTATGAAACAATATTTGGATTTCAGGTGGTGATTCTTTGTTTCTTCTTTAACTTAAAAATTTAAAGTATTGTTGTTTTATGTAAATAATCCCAAATTTAGGGATCTTCTCTAAACAAGTGTCATGACTTTGAAAAAGTTGGGTCAATAGCCCAATATAGTGTATATCATGGCCATGATATTCCCTGAGGAAAGTCTTCACTTATGTGTTTCTTTCTGAGTGTTAAACTACAGTTGGCCCCCAAATTGCTGAAATCCTGGCAATAAAGTGGAGATAGCTATCAGAATGCAATCTTGATATTCTCTGGTGATAACAAGTACACACATGACAACATATTGAGTCACCCCACTATTAAACATTGCCCAAAGTTTGTGCTCCAAGGTTTCATTTACCATGGAGTTTTTTGGAACACAGAGTTAATTACAAATTATAAGATGACTCTCATACTTACACAACACAATGAATGATTAAGGAAACTTTTAGGAATAGAAGAGGGGTGGGAGGGAAAGGGAGGGGGCAGGGGATTAGCAAGGATGGTGGAATATGATGGATATCACTATACCAAATACATGTATGAAGACTTGAATTGGGTGTCAATATACTTCATATACAAACAGAGATATGAAAAATTGTGGTATATATGTGTATGAAAAATTTTAATAAAAAAACAAAGTACATTGATAAAAACATGAATTGGCATGAGCATACTTTATATACAGAGATATGAAAAATTGTGCTCTATATGTGCAATAAGTATTGTAATGTATTCCACTGTGGTCATATACGTAAAAAAATAAAATCAATAAAAGATTAAAACAAAAAAAGAAAACGAGAATTAGAGACTCTTTGACAGATTTAATGCAATCTGCATCAAAATGCCAATGGCATTCCTTATAGAACTAGAAAAAATAATCCTAAAATTCATATGGAAGCATAAAAGACCACAAAGTGCCAAAGCAATTGGGAGCAAAAAGAACAATGCTAGAGGAATCACAATGCCCAATTTCAAAATATACTAGAGAGTCATTGTAATAAAAACAGCATGGCACTGGCATAAAAATAGACATGCAGACCCATGGAATAGAATAGAAGACCCAGAAATAAACCCAGACGTCTACATTATCTAATTGAAAACATCCTTTGGAGAAAAAATAGTCTCTTCAGCAAATGGTGCTAAGCAAACTGGATTTGCAGCTATCAAAGATTGAAACTAGATCCATATCTCTCACCCTATAGAAAGATTAACTCAAAGTAGACAAAAGGTCTTCATGTGAGACCTGGAACTTTGAAGCTACTAGAGGAAAACCTAGAGGAAAGACTTAAAGATATGGTATAGGCAACGATTTCCTGAACAGGACTCAAATAGCTCAGGAAACAATAGTAAGAATTGACAAATGGGATTACATCAAATTAAAACCTTGTGCTCAGCAAAGAAAACAATTGACAGAATGGAGAGACTGCCTACAGAATGGGAGAAAATTTTTGCCAGAAAATTTGCAAGAAAATGGATGGACCTGGATATCATCAAGTTAGGAATAATAAGCAAGACTCAGAAAGACATTTTCTCTCACATGTGGAATCTGGGATAAAAATGATGACACAAAAGTAGAAGGGAAATATTAGGTAACAGAGCCAGGGAGACAAGGGTAAGAGAAAATAATAGAGAAGATAGATATAATCAAAGTACATTATATGAGTTGTTGAAATTATCACAATGAACCCCATTATTTTGTACATTAATATGCATTAATGATTATAATAAATATATAAAAATCATTGTAAGAGTAATTCTTTTTTATGTGCCAATAATTTTTAAATTGTAACTTCTTGTGCATGTCCATGTGTTCTCTCAACTTCACATATTCAGATGTTATACATAAATATACTAATTCCCAAGCAATTAATTAGCGATTTTTAAGACACATACACATTCCATGAACATTCAAATTATTAGTCTATTTTCTTAAAGGAAGAATTTGGGTTTGATTAGGTAATATTCCATTTTAATTGAGAATGTACAGCTCAGTCTTACTAAGTTTCTGTGTTTTCACTGGAATTTGGGACAAAGACCCAGGTGACCCCATTCCATACACTTCCCTTCATCAGATCATTAAGTAAAAGGAACTAGAATAAAATGGAGGGTGTTTTTGTCTGCCTGTTGCATGTGGCTACTGGGAACAATAGTTCTGAGTGGAGTCCAAGCCTGTGGGTATCTTAAATATTTCTGTCAGTTTTGGTGTTAATGTCCTTTATAGGAAAAAAAAAATGCTGAAATCATTTGAGCACTTTCATGCCAAGAAAATGTGGTATGTTTACAGAATGGAGCATCATTCAGCCATAAGGAAGAACAAAGGTCTAATTATAGGTCTAAACAAAGACAAAGGTCTATAGGTCTAAATTATAGAGAGCTAAAAATTAAAACAACCACTCAATTTAATGAGGAGAGAATTTTTGTTTGGATTGATGAAAAAGTTCTGAAGATGAATGGTGGTGATGGCCATGTAACACATTTTAAGAATGATTCTTGAAAAATAAATAAATAAATAAATCCTTGTCGATTACTTCAATCAGAATTTATATATTTGCAAACATACAATTCACCAGCAAATGCTGTTGAAGTGCAGATTCTGGGGTCCCTTTACCAGAGATTAAGATTTATGGTTGAAATTAGGACTCGTTATGGTTTGGATGTGAGGTGTCCCACAAAAGCTCACATGTGGGACAATGCAAGAAGATTCAGAGGAGAAATGACTGGATTGTGAGAGTCTTAACCCAATCAGTGAATTGATTCCCTGATAGAGATTAACTGAGTGGTAACTGAAGTGGTAGAGTGTGGCTGGAGGAGTCGGGATTGGGGGCGTGGCTTTGGGGTATATATTTGTATTTGGCAAGTACAGATGTCTCTCTCTGTTTCCTAATCATCATGTGATCTGCTTCCCTCTGCCACACTCTTCCTCTATGATGTTCTGCCTCATCTCTGTCTAGCCCTAAGGAATGTAGTCTTCTCTCTCTGGATTGAGACCTTTGAAACTGTGGCCCCTAAATAAAATTCTCCTCCTCTATGATTGTTATGGTTGGATCCTTTAGTTACAGCAGCAAATAAAAAAGCTGTCTAAAACATGACCCAAGAATTAAAATTTTAACAGTCTTTCTACAATTATGATGCAGGTAGATGTCAGATAACACTCTTGAAAAACACTGATCTCAATGATAGGGAACTTGCAGAATCCCCTTGAACCATCTGTGAACTTGACCCCTCTCTCAGCAGTCCACTGCATTTTAGAAGGTTTTCTCTCATACTGAGCCAAGTCTGCCTCTGCCTCTATTCAGATTCTTCCTTATGAAACTACACCGAATAAGTCAATAATCTCTCCTGCTATGTCAGCTCTTTGCATTTTTCAATGCACTTTTTGGTATCCTATACAAACCCTCTTATTTTCCAGGCTAACCAGTCCCAGATACTTTGATGTTTTCTCAAATCCTGTGACATTTCATCACATCACCTACCTTTGTGTTTTCTGTATATTAAAATGCAACATCAGAGCTGAAAAACATATTTCATAATGATAAAGTACAATGATGGTCCTTGACCCTCCCCAATTTGCCTTTACAATTTTTAAAAATCTTTAACAGATAGTATAAGTCCACAACTTTGTCCTCTATAAAACATTTTAGCTTCCATACAGTTTCTGAGGGGAAAGGGGAAAAAAAAAAGGGAGAGAATTAAACCACAGCAGATGGGGTAGAGAGGGAAGAGGAGAGGGAAGGGGAGGGGGGATAGTAGGGGATAGAAAAGGTAGCAGAATACAACAGTCATTAATATGGTATTATGTAAAAATGTGGATGTGTAACCGATGTCATTCTGCAACTTGTAATTGGGGTAAAAATGGGAGCTGATAACCCATTTGAATCAAATGTATGGAAGATGATATGCCATGAGCTTTGTAATGTTTTGAACAACCAATAAAAAAAAATTAAAAAAAAAAAACATTTTAGCTATTCTAGACCCTTACTATTTCATATAAGTTTATAATCATAATAAACTATATTATAATTTTTCATTACAATAAGTTATAAAATAAATGTATTCTTAAGTTGTGCAAAAAATTCATTGAGATTTCAATTTGTATGGCATTAAGTCTATACCTCAATTTAGGTAAAGTTAACATTTTAACAATTTTGATTCTTGCAATGAATGAACACAGACTCTTTCTCCACTTAATTAGGTTTTCTTAATTCTGTCATGTTTTATGTTTTGTGAGGCTTATATTTATTTAATATTTTGATGTTACTGAAAATGTTAAAAGCAAAATTCCAATTATTTGTTGCCGGTATATTAAAATACAATTAACTTTTTCTATAAGGAGAAAAATGGCATGTCATGTTTTTTGTTAGCTTTTTTGTCACTGTGACCCAAATACCTGACAAAAACACTTTAGAGAAGAAAAAGTTTATTTTGGCTCACGGTTTCAGAGATTCTGTCCATGGTCAGATGACTCCTTAGCTCTGTGACCAGGACGATGCAGAACATCATGGCTGAAGGACATGGCAGGGGAAAGCAGTTCAGTTAATCATAGTTAGGAAGCAAAGAGAGAGCTCCACTCATCTGGGGCAAAATGATCTAATCTTTTCACCTCTGAAAATTCTTACATTGTCCCACCCATAAGTTTTTGGGGGTACTCCTCACATCTAAACTATAACATGTATTTTACACTTTCTTGGACATATATTTCTCTCTGGTTCACTTTTTTTTCATTTTTTCTTTTGTACAACCTTTAAAATTTTTTTAAAATATATCATTCTTAGTTAGAGAGTCATGTTCCCAACCTTGAGCTGGCAGTTTATTTTACCTAGAATTCATACAACCACACTAGGCAGCAATAGTGTCAAATTTCTATGTCTCTATCTCCTAAGTTTTGGGGTATCAGAGGAATGGAATTAGTATAATCTAATTTTAGCTCTTAAATTTATCCCTTTCATTAAAGTATACATCAAAGAGATCATAATCTCTTTCTATATTGATCTGAGATATAAGACTAATAGAAGAATATGTAAATAGGGATATACAAATAATCATATAAATAGAATAATTATAACAAGTCATCAAAGAGTAACAGGTTCTGTTCTCTGTGGGTCTGGATGGGCAGCCACAGACACACTCAATTCTTTAAGCCCCTTTACTCTCACAAATCAGATGTTAAAAACATCCTTCTGTACTCACAGATCAACTCAAGGAAGTTGAAGGTTTAGGAATGTCTTGGTCTCCTATTTTGTTGGTCTATTTTGTCTGCAAACAACAGACTTGCTTTCTACATCCTTTTATTATAATAGGAAAATCTCACAGAAGCAGAGCTTTGCATGCACAGGGAATGTCTGTCAGAGCCTGTCATGATTAAGAGTGTTTGCAGTGCTTAGAATTAAGATATAAACTAGAACTATTAACCATATGTTAACTTTATAAGAAATGACCAAGTGTGGTTGTATGATTTTGCATTGTCACTAGCAAGGTATGAGAGTTCCAGTTGTTCTGAATCCTTGTCTATATTTGGCATTGTCAGTATTTTTCTGTCAGTCATTCTACTCGTTGTGTAGCAGTGTTGAATCATGGTTTTAAATTGTATTTCCCTACTGACTAGTAACTTTTCTTTTTTTCCATGTGCTTATTTGCCATCCTTATATCTTCTTGGGTGAAGTGTCCAAGTCCTTTATCCATTTTTAAATTTTTTTGTGGTTATCTTTTCATTGAGTTTTGAGAGTTATTTATTATTCTTAATACAAGTTGTTCATCAGATATTGTAAGGATGGCCTTACTTAGGCCTTAGCCTAAGAAACTCCATTTTAAAACTCCACCTTGAAACCTACAGTCTCACCAGGCGTGCCTACAATGTGGTCTTTGGGTGTAACCTGATATAAACAAGTCACTTCTCAACAACCTGAAAAACTCAGAATGAAGTCTCTGTCATGTTGCCCTCACCCTGATAAGGTTGAGAGGCAAGAAAATCAGGGTCAGGACCTCCAGACCAGATGTTTTAACCTCAGGGGGAATGATGTCACTGAGAAATCCAGTAGCAGCCGATAGGGAATGAAACGGTGGTCAGAAATCTCAAAATTTAGTATGAATGATGAAGCAAATGGCCAGACATTCAGCCAGGCGACACTGATGCCCTTATGCCAGAGAGTCTGATGAGGACCTGGACTGACATTCTAACTCTTCTCATCCTCTGCATCTTCCTCACCACTCTCAAATTCGACAGCCACATCTTGACTCTGGTGAGGACTGCAACATCTCCCTATGACCTTCTCCTCAACCAGCAGTCAGCTCCAACCCAGTAGAAGCCTGCCTCAGCTCCTGACCTGATCACCCCGGTCTGAGTGAGGAGTGAGTGTGCATCTGCTGGACTTGGAGCCTAAAGCTTGAGTCTTTAGATCTGGCACTTGAGCTTAGCATACAGAGGGAATGTCTGTCATGAGCCTGTCATGTGTTTGCAGTGCTTAGAATTAATCTAAATTGTTTGCTGTGGATTGATTATGTCTATTTCAGTGCCTGGCATTAAGGATTGTCATTTTCTTAATTAAAAACCGATAGAGAGAAACTGTATTGAGTGATTTGAGTGAATGAAACATTGGAAGGGCAGAAGCAAGTGGATATTCTTTATTTCTTGCCCTCGACTGCATAAGTCGCAACTTTTGCCCATCAAGACAGATATACAATTTGCAAATATTTTCTCCTACCATGTAATTTTCATTCTCTTGACATTGCCTTTGAAAGACCAAAAGTTTTTAATTTTGATGAACATTGATTTATTAAATTTTTATTTTGTGGATGGTATTTTTGGTGTAATTACTAAGAACTCATTATCTAAACAGAGGTCATGAATATTTTCTTTTTAAAGTTTTATGTTTCACATTTATATTAGGCTCCATTTTTAGTCAGTCTCTGCAAAGGTGTTAGGTTGCGGTCAAGTTTGTGCTTTTACATATGAAAGACCAATCACCCCAGCACCATTTGCTGAAAAGGCCATTCTTTTCCCATTGAATTGCTTTTGTCAATTGCCTTCCTCAGTGATCATATTTGGAATGAATCTATTTATGAACTCCATTCCATGTGCTCCATTTCACCCCAATCCATGTATCCCTTTCTTCATTAACTCCATCCTGTCTTGATTACTACAACTATAGTAAGATCTAAACAATTTGCTTACAGAGAAGAGTTTCAATTTTCTAAACTATTTTATCTCTTCCAATTCTTTTTCTCTTCCATATAACTTTAGAATCAAATTGTCTATATATAAACAAACAAACAAACAAGAACAACAACAACAAAACCCCCAGTATTTTTGGTTGGTATGGCTTAAAACTGAAGCTTATTTTGGGAGCACTGGCATCTTCTCTGTGTTGAATCTTCCAAACCATGAATGCAGCATGTTTTCCTACGTCTTTAAATAGTTGAACATATAGCAATGACAGTGTGTTAGCTGCAGCTATTACATAGTTGCTTACATTTATGAGATTCGTAGCTAAGTATTTCAATTTTTGAAACTTTTATAAATGGTATATATTTGTTAATTTTAGTTTCCCACTTTTAATTGCTTATATGTAAATAAACAATTGATATGGATTTTGACCTTTTACCCCACTATTTTTTTTTCACAGCCCATTAACAGATACTGAATGTTTTCTCATATTATTTAACTCCTAACAGATTAAACAGAGCACTAGACCACTGGGGCAGGGGGCAGGATAGAAGTAAGACAGGAAGAAGCATGAAGCATGTGAAATAACCCAAGCTTTAGGTAAAATGAGACACCGCTGGGATCCCATCCTGTCTTTTCCAATGCTTCCCAAGTGTATGAGCTTGGGCAATCCCTTTGCACAGGAATGGCACACTATGAGTTCTTAGCAAGTCTTAGATTTCCTTGACAAAGAGAGTGTGGAAAAGTCTAGAGCCATCATTTCCAGATTTTTCCCCCACCTTTTTAACATAGGAACACTTTCTGCAAATAATAGCCTATGTCCAACCCATAAAACTGTTCTAGTACAGTATAAGTATCTATTATATTTTAGCTGTATTTATGTGAGTCTATTTTTGGATCTTACACTATCCTTTCACCAGTTCCCACTATTCCCTAGAATTTCAAGGAACACTATTGAGAAAATCTGCAATGTCGATGTGAAGTAGCCACATTCCAGGGGTCAGAGCAGAAGCATATGTGTGCAGCCTTGCTAGTCAAAGTACAGTCCCTAGACTAGCTTCATCATCAGTATCCCAGGCCCATCCCCAATCTATTCAATCAAAAACTGCATTTTGACAAGATTGCCTGCTCCTCTGTAAGCACATCAGAATTCCAGAAGCCCTGGTACAATGTGAAGAAAAGGAAGAAATCACATACTAGAGTCTTCATAAAATCAGTAAGACATACCAGAACAACTCAGCTAAATATTACAAAAGTTCATTCTGTGAGTCCTTTAGAAATTTAATAATTTCTGTAATAGCGTTAGCAATTTTCCAATTTCTTCAGGGATTAGGAGCTTATTACAAGGATGTTACGTTTTATTTATCTTTTCTCTTTGAACCTGTGGATTATTTTTGGATTTCTGAATTATTTTCAGATTGTGGTACCAAATCCTCACCCTCCTGAGGACTAGTGGCTTGTTGTTATTTGTTTTTCTAAAAAAACAAACTTTCCCACAACAAACAGAAACTCCATAATAACCTGACTCTCTAATGTGAGCTGTTGATGGAATCTTAGCTATTTGAAGGTAATGGTATTGCACACAAATTATTAAACAAGGTAGAGGACACCCAGGAGAGAATCTCAACTTCTTTTCCACAGCAGTGGCTCTGCAACTGTCCATCTAAAAGCAGGCATTCTTTTTGTAAATGATTGATTTTTCAACATCTGAATACTGATAAATCTATAACCAGCTCTGATATTAATATTGTGCCAGGATGAAAAACAGAATAATAATGACACAGCAGGGATTGCAACATTGAAAGAGAAATTGGGAATTCAGCATATTGTGAAGGGAATGTGTTATCTGGTTTTGGGTGGGGGTTGTTTGTGTGTGTGTGTGTGTGTGTGTGTGTGTGAGAGAGAGAGAGAGAGAGAGAGAGAGAGAGAGAGAGAAATCTGACCTGGAATCTAGAACTTGTGTTGTCCTTCTAGTCCCTTCACCTACAAGGTTTGGATTAGTTATGATTTTCAAACTATCCTATACCTATGGAACTCATTGTGCCAATGAAATGGGGCATGGCAGCCCTATGCATGGGCAAAATGTCCAAAAGGGCAGGCTGGCTAGAAAGGCTGGCTTGAAACTCCAGGGCAATTTGCTCTCTAAAAAGTAGTCTAACTCTGAAAAGGGGCAGAACAATAAGCAGTGCTTAAAAAACAATGGTTTGGAGCTAACATTATGTAAGAATCAAGGGAGCCATTAGAAGTAAACATGCCCTTTGTAAATTGTGTTTCACAAATTCAAGGGAGTTTTTGTGTTAGAGGCTGGACGGCCCAAGTTCCCCCTTTCCCTCTTCTGTGTTCTGACGGATAGAGTAGAGAGTAGGTGTAAATATAATGAGCCAAAAGGAACTAGATAGAGGGATTGGTAGAAAAAAATACCCAGCATCCCTCAAAATCTCTCTGGTAATGTCTGGGTTGGAGAACACAGCTTGGAAATGAGGCCAACACAGAAACTTTCTAACATTTTACTGAATCCAGACCAGAGGACCTACTTACCACATTGACTCTGTTGGAAATACAGGCTACAAATCTGCTGTAGACCTGGGAGTTTGGGGGAGTTTTTTGTTTGTTTGTTTGTTTGTGTTTTAATCAATATTTTCTAACAGAGCTTCCCTATGAGTTGGGGGACAAAGTGGTACAAATAGAGGAGGAAGCCTGTGAAATGCATTTGAGAGGAAATGACAGTAAAAATGAATATGACTTATAAGTGATTAGCTTGGAAATCCAGCAGCTGTGATAGAAATGCTGGACAAGAAAGAGGATTTGAAAGAGCAAGTCTTCATTCCTGTGGTTCTCTGACTTTTAGGCAATTAGGAGGATCTAGTTTGGGAATATATAATAAACTACAGTGTACTCTGGCGTGAGGTGAGACACCAGGAGAATTGGAAGACCATTTGAAGGAGAGGCTGACAACTAGTGATACTGATACTGGAAAGCAGTTAAATTAAGGGCCCTTAATTCAAATAGGAACAAAACTGTTGTGTATCCTTTGATTCTCCCCCATTTCAATAAATACCAGCAGTACATATTAAGATAGAGGTATAAATGCTGCTTGAGCCAGTTTCCCATTTATTTTCCAAAAAGCAAGGAAGCCCTAACTGAAATGACCATTGGGCAACCTTGAATCCAAACCTTTGCAACTGGTACCACTCACATAATTGACAATTTTGAATCCAAAGAAGAATGTCAGTGAATGCACACCTTTTAAATTTATGTTTTTAATCTCTGGCTGCTGCCCTTCTGGTGGAGACCACTTGGCCTGTTTGCCCTATATATTGCCATTCTAGCATTTACCTACATGGTTTCATTGGGTTGCTCCAGTGTGGATTGTTCCCAAAATATCTTAAGAGAAAAAGGGAATATAACTCAGTTGGTAGAGTGCTTGCCTCGCACTTACAAGGCCCTGGGTTCAATCCTCAGCACCACACACACACAAAAAGAAAACAGGTATTGGAAGAAAAAAAGGAAAGTAAATATTATTGAGCATATATTATTTTTCAGGAAGAATATCAGATAATTTACAAAAGTTTTATCTTTGCCATCACCCCCATATATATAGGCAAGGCTTTAATTGGCATCTCACATTTATTGAAGAGTCCTCAGCATATAATTCATAAAAGTTATTGCATCATCTAATCTTCCCAATGGCCCTAATATGAAGAGGCCATGTTCCACATTTTAGAAATGGAAGAACTGAAATTCAAATAAGCTGGTCAATATGCCCCGGGCACAGGGAGAGGCTAACACTTGGTACCTAGATTAGTGTCTGACTTCCACATAAGACCTGTTCTGAAGACATGGAAAGAATGTCATCCAGATGTGGATTCAAATCCTGGCTCTAGCACACCCAATAATACCCTCTAAAATTGAAAGTCACCATTCCAGAATTTATTAATATCAAAATTTGTGGTTAAACATTTTATTGAGCATTTTCTTCATCTAAGACACCATGTTGGGTCCTAAAGGGGATATAAAAACATCGTCCTGAGGTCAGAGAGTAAGCTTCGGTCTGTGTGGACATCTGTTCTTCCAAGGGACACTGTGGAATAAAATGCACATTCTTAGATTTTAGGCTACTTCCATGTCCCTAAACAAAATTTCCACCCTTATGTGGTTTTTAATAGGAGTTTTCCTGCAAGTAGAAAGTCAAAAAAAAGAAAAGATACAATTTTAAAGTTTTAACTAACATTTAAAATCCTTCCCCCAATAGCATTTCTGACAAACCATCAGAATGTACTTGGATCTAGGTTTGCTGGGTTTCCCTTAGCTCTTGTGTCTGGTCTTGGAAGTCAGCCAGCCTAATTGCTCTAACATAGTTTTTAAATTAGTGAGTTATAAAGTCAATTTAGTAGGTCTTGACCAACATATTTTAAATTAGAAAGACCAGGCCAGATTACAAAAAATAAAATTTCATAATCCTTATCCTTGGCTTTGTTCCTTGAGAAACATTAGACTATGAAAGATTGTTTTTTGTTGTGAATGAGCATCAAAATATTTGATAAGCATATTCTAAAGAAACAAATTCTTATAAATTATAAATTCCAACAGTGTCCATAGAATAAGTGAGGTGGATTAGGCTTTAGGTTGAAGTCTATCACTTTATCAATTATTTTCTTCTAGGGATTCCCTGTAAAATGAACATAGTTGCTATCAGGTGAATATTATTCCCTCCTTCTATGGCTGCATAAGCCAGTCAACTAGATTTTCCCTGATGCTATTATCTTCCAACACCATCATTATGTCTATAGGGGAATCTCTTTTACAGGGTCCCAGAACTATTCCCTTATGAGCTGGAGTATCACCATGGTGATTTTCTGAAATCCCTGAAAATGAATATGTGGTCCGTCCACAACCAGGAATAACCCAGCATTGCAGATAACTGCCCAGTCATCTGTAAAGAGTCCAAAGGAGATGGCAGATTTGTGTTATTGTCATCATTTTGTTCTCTCCAAGCCACCTTCTGTATTGTCTCTTACTTTCATGGAAGAAGCACCTTCTCCCTTAGGAGCCCCTTGATCCTTTTCTACCCACTTCTTGGGTAACTGTTTCATTTTTCCACTGGTCCTTTTACATCAACCAGTCAGTACCAGACTCCAAGTGGCAGATTCCTTTCCTTGGGATCCTCCCATTCTTCAGAGTGGAGTTCTCATGGGACTGAAATGTTTCTCAGGATGATCCCGCTCACTCCTCAAGCCACAACTCTACACCACTATTAGGATTAAAGATGACACCAATAGGAAGGAGCAATGGGTATGAAATGCATAGAGTATCCTGTGCTGTCACACTTGTCTTACTGCTTTGGATTAGGCCTTCGTTCTCTGCATCACAGGAGGTCTCCTCATAGGAAAATGAGCCAACATTGTGATAGCTACAAACCTGTGCTTTTATCCCACTGAATCATGTTTGAATCTAAATCTATTTAAAATATAGGTACACATGAATTACCTCCCACAGCTGTAGAGTTGTCAGAGAAGGAAGTGTTTTTGAGGACCAGAGTGAGGATGGAATGCTGCATGGGTTAGATCAGGCCTGAACTGAACCCAAACAGATGGACAGATAAGTAAAGCAATGTAAGTAGGGCCTTGTTGGCAAACAGGGCAAACACACAGAGTAGAAAAGAATGGGGGACAGTGCATGGATGAGTGGACCAGCTGGTGGAAAGCAGAGTTGGACTGGAACTCCATTGGGAGATAGCATGGAAATGCAAAGTAAGACCAGATCCTCATGGAAGCACTTGTATGTCAAGAACAGAGAAGAAATCTTGAAGATCTTTGACCAAAAGAAAATGGTGTTTTAGGGAGACCAATATTTTCAGTTTGTGGAGCAGAATTCTGTGCAAAGACACATCTAGCAAAGTACTCTGAGGAGCCACAATAGTAATCCCTGCTTGGAGCAACCAGGGCACCAAGAGAAGTGATGTGGTAACCCAAGAGAGAAGCACAGATATGAAGGCTATAAGGGGGTATGCCATCAACTTAGGACAATCTGACCAGCCACATGGTGTTTATGTGTTTGGTCTTGAACCAGTTAATTTGCCCTACAGATGTATCTTTCCTGAATATGTAAACTCTCTCATTAAGATAGAAGCCCTATGCCTGCTTTGAAACTGAGCCAGACCCCACCTATTGCTGGCCTTTATCTCTTTCTTCTCATTGGTAATCAGCTCACTGGAGCAGATGTTACTTCCTGACTCCAGAGATGCCAATAGCCTCAGAAAGAAATGGATTAGAGAACTGGGATCTTCACTCAGCATGATCCAAATATGGAAATCAAACTGAGGCCTTCTTAGGCTTCATGTTTGGCAAGGAGAATGAAAAGGGGCTTAATGTTGGGCCTCAAAAGACCCTGTGGTTACCAAGCTCAGAGTGGGCCCATTTACTTGCCCACAGAAGGACTTGCCAGTGGTAACAATTAACACTAATGGTGTACTTTCAATTTACCTTCATGGATTAATTTGACAAATATTTACTGGCTGTGTACCAGGCACCAAACAAGGCTGTGGTAATAAAAAAGATGCAAAGGGTACAGTTCTTGCCTTTGATAACGTTTCCAGCTAAGTAGGGGAGACAGGCCTATAAACAAGTAAATAACATTCAGTGGAGAGTTCTGCTCTCTGCTTGTTCTCTGAATGCCCAAAGCTGTAATGAGTTGATACTGTAGACATAGATGATTTGAGACCAAAGTCTCCCCACTGCATAGTTTTAGAAATAACTCTGAAGGCCAAGAAGCCACAAACAAACACCTTACACTAAACTTTTTATTTGAATAGAAGCAAAAATGTAAACTAAAAATCAACAAGTCTTCAGAGAAACCTGGGAATGTTCTCCATGATTATTTTTCCCATTTCCTTGAACTTCTACTTAAGCAGTTGTAGTTTCACTTTCTGACCCTTCTTCTTTTGTGGAAGCCTTGAACTTAATGATGTGAACACCCCTATTCTCGGGTCCTAAGAATGAGTCACCCAGCAGTTCTTAGCAGTGGAGAATTTCAGCTGATAGCAATGTACATAGTAGGAAATGGGAAAAGGATAGTCCAACCTCTTACAGAAACCATGTGCAGGTCCTGTGGAAACATAGTCTAGTGAGGTTTGGGTCCAAGGAGTTTAGGAAAAATGAAAAGCTTGTTGGTGAACTTTTAATCTGCTCTGTGAGTTTTTATACAGACACCCTCCATAGTTATTGCTTCCCATAGTCAATGAAAGGGATACATCTTAGAATTAAGTTAGCCAAGTAAAGGACTGATTGTGTTGTTCATTGTTTAATTTATATTATTCTATAACAAACTGTCTTTACGAACAGTTAGAACTGTATATAGTTACGAGTCATTGTTTTCTAGTAGTTTTTTATTTGTGTGCGTGTTTGTTCTTTGATTTAATGAGGTGGTTTCTAATGGTGGGGGATATGCAAAGTGGTGGTGGTAGGAGATTAACAAAATAGATGTTGACTGAAAATAAATGCTGAAATTATATTGGTTTTAAGGATTATTTCAAATATTAAGAAGAAGGTATTGAAAATGCTTTAAAAATAATAAAATGTAGATACCAAGTCTCTAAATAATTTCAGCCTAGTTTCCTTGGAAAGTTCACTGCCTCCATTCCCCTCTCATATCCTAGTTAGGTTTAGCTTAATAATAATGTGAGGGGCCAAAAAAGCTTTTAAAGCTGATTTCCTTCAGTTTGTAATTCTTTGCCAGGAACTGGAGGACTAATTTGCAAGGCCCTCTTCAGTTCCCTGGCTATTTGTGAAAATATAAAATGAAACAGTGCACAGGCACACACACACACACACACACACACACACACATGCACACACACACAGCGCAGTGCAAAACAGCACCACAGAAAAAACTATGTCCACATTAATCTAATTTTGCTAAAACTGGAAGTGGTTAGAGAAATAATAAATCCCAATAAATTATTTTCTCGTCCTCAAAGGGAGGTGCCTGCCAGTCAGCAGCCATTTACAGAGAGTTAAGTTACCCCTTGGAATTGAGTCTCTTGGAGATGTGACCTGGTTCTTCTGTTGATCAAGGACCAGCCAAAGTCTGTTCATGGAGCCTGGAAATGGTGAGGAACGGCTTTTGTGGTCTGTGTTTTTCAAGGGAACATAAATAATTCAACATCTGTGTTTGATTCCACAGAAGTCCCCCAAGTACCCACCCACTCCAAGTCATTTATAGGGGAATACACATCTAAGTAATTAGTGAATTATCCAATTCATCTGTGAAACCAGGTACCAGAGGTGGACTTATGCAGGTTTCGGGTGATTAGTTAACATTTTAAGTTGAAGCAAAAATCCATTGTTCCTCCTCTGGCTGGTGTATGAATTTTTCTCTACTAATCAAAGATCCAAGAAAGTTGTTTGAATCACAAAATCACTGGGAAACATCAGTTCAATACATGTTGAACCCCAATTGCCTGATTTCTAAATTATTCTCTAGTAATGATATTTCCACATCGTTTAACGTATAACATTAAAGCATAATTTTTCAGCCTTCCAGTAAGTCTAACCTGACTTTTTCTGCAAAAGAGAGACAGACAGGAATTCCCTTTATTCAAATTGAAACACAAATGGTTTGACTTTCTTTTAGAAAGAGAGTGGATTTCCAACATTCTTAGGATTTCTTATCAAGGCAATTAAGGGAAAGACTGAAGACTCGTTCATTCAACAAATATTTGAGAATCTACAACATTTCAGGCATTACTAGTTGCTGAGGAAATGACATACATATATCCCTTTCCTTCATAGTCCACACTTCCACAAATCTGGGATGTTCAACCACTGCAAGAGCTAGAATCAAATTACACACAAGGGATTGCAACAAAATGAGGCCTGAATTTCAAAGATGATGATGTAAAGAGTCTAGCAATCTTGTAATAAGAATACCTGAAGGACACAAGAAAGTTTAAGAACATTGCAAGGCCAAGAGGTAGTAGATTTCAGTTAAATATATAAAGGCCTCAATAACATTTATAGCCATTACAGAACAGAATGAGCTCAAGGGGGATGGCAAGAACTCTCCTTCTGTGTTCAAACATCCATAATCTTAATTAACACTGCTTAACAATCTTGCAGAGATAATTTTCACTGAATGAAAGTTTGCACCAGATGATTTTTAATGAGCCTTCCAATTCTGAGATTCTTTTTATTTTTTTATTTTTTGGTGAGAGGGTGCAGTGCTGGTGATTGAACCCAGGGCCTCGTACATGCAAGGGAATCACTCTACCAACTGAGCTATATCCCTGCCCCTGCCAATTCTGAGATTCTATGATTCCATACACCTGATGTCCAGTAACCACAGAGGCTATTGGCTCTATTTAGCCATTGATTCTTTATACTGAATATCTTAAGCTCAGCCAAACAGAGAACTGGGAGAGACTCTCTCTCCCTTTGTTCCAACTGAAACAATATCAGGTAGCAACAGAAACTGATCCTTTCTCTTATTTTTCTTCCACCCAATATGATCCATATTAATTCAGACTCATCCAGGGAGATATGGCCACTGATCAATAGTTTTATGCAAGGAGACTTCAAAATTGTACAGTAATTTTTCAAAGATACCTAGTTCACTAATGGTAGAGTCCAAACAATAACCTCTACTGTTTGAGATCAGTTCATATTCCACAAAATGCTGATTGTAAGTGGTAGAGCTTGGACATGGTAGGATGGGAACAGGTAACTGTTGGAGCCACATGCTAAGGCTAGGCCACAGATTTGTCCAGTTCAACTTTCAGTATTTAATTATATGATGGGCCAACTCTAGCCTTCAGAGTTGCCTAGCTATAACATTCTCAATAGAAAGATCCTAAATTTCTTTCCCTCGATTTGCAATTCTCCCTGTTCCTCTTTTCTTCCAAATCAAACCTTGAGGTTTTATAACTGTTTATATAATCAAACACTTTGTTTCAGAAACAGCACAACTAATGTATTTGTGAGGAAATGCCCTGCAGATGCTCAAAACCTCAAAACAATTTTCAAAATCTCTACTTTCTTTTTTTAAAAAAAGAAAAATAGAAAGAACAATTAAAGAGATTTCAGAGGGGAGGCCTGGCACACAACACCCTCATCCACCTTTCAGGGTATTTTCTTTGGGGGATATGACTACAGCTGTCCAAACTTTAAATTATTTACATTGAAAAAAAACCCTGATTTAAAAAAGACCAATGACTTTATATAAATTAACAAATGGCAAAGAATCAAAACTTGGCATTTATCATGGACACATTGCCCATTGGCTATAGCCTTGGAAGGATGCTTTTTGGGGCCTTGGGTGGGTGGGAAATAATAAAAGAAGAATGAAGAATGAGAATTTTGCCTAGTTAATCATATTGGGTTGCAGTTGAACTTGAAAACAGCAGGTAGTCATCAGAAAGGTCTATGTGAAATCTAATGAATCAGAAAGAGAAAGCAAGGGATATGGTTTCTTTTCATACAGAGCCAGATCCTCATCTGATGTAAGTCTTGGAGAATTAACCAACATATGGAAATTATCCCCATGTGGACTTATGGGATAGCAGTAGGAGGAATTGTTAAAGGAACAGAAATATTTAGCTTTGTGAGGAGAAGACCTGGGTAGGAGAGAGAGCTCTTTTCAAATATTTAGAAGGTCGGCAGTGAAAAGGGAGTATTGTATGTTACTCCCAAGGGCAAAACAGGGTCAACGGATAGACATTGGAAAGACGGGCTGTGGTTTAATATTCTCTCACTAAAGCCATCAGAGCTTGGCTATTTCCTCACAGCAAGATAGGCTCATCAGGTGGGAGGGACAGAAAGCTCTTTGTGGAGTCATTCTCTAGGAACTGGGGTGGGAAATGATGAGACTGATACAGTCCTGAGACTGACAGAAAAGTTCAAGCCCATCAGGCATGGCTTGACTCCAAAGGCAATATCCATACGCAGTTTAGGCAAATAGGTCACAAAGAGAAATGGAAGACACCCAGGCTTTCGAGTCAGGAAGGTCTAGGTTGAAACCGTTGCCCTGTTATTTACTGTCTGTGTAGCAGTGGGAGAGTTCCTTGGCTTCTCTGAGCTACAGTTTCTTGATCTATATGATAGGAATAGCTGCACCTGTGCTGATGGACAGCTGCTATTTCTGTCCACTTAGCATTCCCTCTCCCTGCACTAGTAAAAGCACCCTGATCTCCCTAAAAGCCGAGAAGAATCCTGACATCCATCAAAGTGGCTTACCCACCCTTGGAAAATTAAACTTTGCTTCCCTGGAACTTTATTCTTGAATGGACCAACCCGAGGACACAAAGAATTTGGAGCCCCTTCTTTATGAATATGGCATCAGAAAGGGACTGTCCTTCAGTTACTGCTGTCTGAAAGCTTTGAGCCACCAAGCTATTGTCCTTCTTAGGGCCTGGTTGTTCCATTTCCTCTTCTTTACAAGTTTTCCCACATTTTCCGAATAGATGGTATATTTTTAAGATTTTTTTTAGATAAGCACCCAGTATCTTTATTTTTATGCAGTGCTAATGCTCAAAGCCAATGCCTCACACATGCAAGGCAAGTGCTTTACCATTGAGCTATAGCCCCAGCCCAGATTGTGTTTTTGCTTAAATTAGCTGATTCAATTTCTGTGCCTTGCAAACACAAAGAACTGTATTTGTATGCTTGGAGAATTAAATGAGAAAATATTCATAAATTCCCTGATACAGAACTGGAGTCTTGCTCTATAAATGAGAGCTATTGTAATTTTCAGGTATTGAGGGCCCAAGGCGAGGTGGAAAACAGTTCTAATAGGTGGGGAAAGCCACATTCTGATGTTCGGGTAGAAATACAGAATCAGGGATATCTCTTCCCAAATATCTGGCCCTAGCTACTGTTTGTGTAATGAAAACTTGTCAACAATTGAAATTGGTCATTAGATTTGGCAGAACTTCGTAACTCTGGAAATAATCAAGTTTAAACTGAGAGTCCCCAATCAGAAGGCTGTAGAAAGCTTGCCATATTGGGAGGGAGGCTGTACCTGAGAGTCTCCAAGTTATCTTCCAACTCTATGTGATCCTGTGCAATGGATGCTCCAATTGCAACAGTCTTGTGGGTAGAGAGGAACTCAGGGGCTCTCAGTAGCCAGGAGAATCCTTTTGGTCCTGATATTACTTGACCCTGCTGCCATCTGATACTGAAAAACATCTCTCCTTCCTGGTTCCCTGTACCACCAATTCCTCCAGATTTTTCTCCAACCCCATTAGCAATGACTTTTCATGAGCCACTCCTTCTGCTTCTAATGCCCTTCATTTTAACTTTTTCAAATATTTATTTATCTATCTATATATTTATTTATTTGTTTGTTTGTTTTACATGATGTTGAGGATCTAACCCAGTGGCTCACATGTGCTGGGCAAGTGCTCATTCAACTCCAACCCTTGAATGCCCTTCTTCACTTCAGTCATCAGGCCAATTCCTATCCATCTTTCAAGATGCACTTTAAGGACTAGATCTACCTCAAAGCCTTCCATTCCAATTCCTACCACCCCAGCCCTCTCTCACACTGGCTCCCCAGTCTGTCTCAGCACTTTCCATTCCAGCTGTCAGTACAATGTATTTTCATAGCTGATTCTTTGCCTCATCTCGACTGTGAGAAAAAGGCGGATGCTAGGTCTTGTTCATTCTACTTCCCCAGTACTCATGCTCAGCACAATGTCTGGCACACAGCAAATGTTCAAGAAGCATTTGACAAAGGAAGGAATGGAGGGAAGGAAACAAAAGGGAGGAGAAATGGACCAATGGTGAACAACCCTACACTATACATTTGGGTTTTAGTTATTGTGGGTGTGTGAGTTGGAGGTCATGTGTTCATTTTTACTCTTAGAGTTGGAGATCCAGTTAATTCAAATGTGCCCAAATGGAGCAGGCAGAAAACTTTTCTTAATTACTCATAACTTCCCTGTCTTTGCTGCCAAGAAACACAGCCAGGACCCAGACAGTAATCCAACCTTGGAGGCTAGTGAGAAGGCTTGGGGTGAATCAGATTGACCAAATATTACAGGTCAGCACTTTAATTTCCTGCTCTAGGTAGCTTCAACCCTAGATAATTCTCAATGTTTGCCCTGGGATCAAAGATTACAGGATAGTTCCCATCAAGTATACTTGATCTATTGTGGTCTTATGCCAACCGTCCTAAATCAAAATGTTTACCACAGGAGCCCAAAGAGAACAGAACATACTACCTAATTATTTCACCTTCATTAGTTAAGGAATGGAGTCATTGACATGATTAGTTGCTTTAATCTCCTTAGGCTGTAATTCTATGACTAACTTTTAAACAAAGCAAGAAACAAAACCCCCACATGCCCACTTTTATCTAGCCCTTGTTTGTTTCCTCTGACTGTCTTTATGAGCATCTCCAGTGATGAAGAACACAATGGTACCTCACCAGGATGTACACCATACCCAGAAATACTTAGATGACTTGCAGTTATCCTCACTTTATTGAGTTAAAGTTTGATCTTACTTTAGAGAAAAATGTGCTTCTCCATATACTCTCAATTATGAGCTCCTACAGTAGGGGCTGTGGTAAGAAGAAGGTGGGACATTGGTGCTATTATTCTCAGTCATCACACCAAGAGTGTGTCTATGCTTTCAAGAGTGAGTAGGACCCAGGGTACACTGCCCTACCTATAGGAAACCCTCAGATGGGGGAAGGAAGATCTCCCAGCTTGCCCACTCTGGGGAATAAAATTGGTAATGAGCCCAGTAAATAGACAGGAGAGAAGATGTGGAATGTTCCCATTTCTTCCATGAAACAAGGTCTGCTCTGGGGTTCTAGGAGTCATTATACATACACACAGTCAAGCAGCTGGCTGCTGGATGGAAGCAAGAATGTTTAAATAGGGTGAAGGCTTGGAAGTGGCTTGTGAGATGGGGGAGACAAGTGAGAGGTGTCTTCCATATTCTCCATGGTCATATTAGGCAGAACTCCAGGGTGGATGTCTTTCTACTCTGTGTGATAGAGATTTGTGTACAGATCTGTTCAGAAAGGAGAGGGGTTACTCGTGAGACTGTGGAGGGCTTTAACCAGACACTGGACCATCTTACAGAGAAGTTGAGGAGTGTTCATGGAAACCTAGTGGGTAATTGGGCTGGAAGACCATGAAGATTCCTTTCTTCCTCAAAAATTTAAAAAAAAAAACACAACTTAAAAGAATCTAGGTTTATGTCCTAGAGAAAGAAAGAAAAAATGTTTCCTTGCTTAAAATAGGTTTTTTTGTAGGGTCTTCATGAGTGTGCTAGGAAAAATCAGAGCAATTTTGATCATTAACAAAGGAAGCACTTTTGACAAAAAATATACATATTGCCAGAGTAAGCTGGCAGGAGTCTGGAGATATAATCCTGGTCTACAGAGCATTTGACACACTGGATTGGATCTAGAACTATTTTTATTAGGCATTCAGAATTGCCTGCTGTGCACAGAGCACTGTTATAGGTATTGGAAGAGTGACAATATGTTTATGGCCCAAATAGAGTGTAATATATATGGAGAAAGACAGTTTTACTAACCAAAAACTTAAGATCAACATTGAGAAAATTTTGAAAATATTCAGATAGGAAAGAAAAGAGAGTAATTGAAGAGGATCCCAACTGAAAACTTAGAAGGCTGAGCTTTGCTTGGACTTCTTTCATACTTGTGTTCAAGTGATCTGAGAGTGTGGACCTATAATATGATAACCCTCATCCCCTTCTCATTTATCTTTTGGACCTGGTTAGGGTTGAAGGTAGGTTGAGATGAGGACATATTCTCTTCTTGGTGTGGGTTTTTACTTTTGTTCAAGAACGTTTTAGAGAAAATGGCACATGGAATCTCTCTGTTTCACTTTGTGAATCTTTGTCTTCATGTTTCAGTGCTGTTTTACTAGTCTTTTCCTCTACTTCTCCACAGACTGGGGGACAGGGCAATCATGGGACAGGCAGGGAAAGAAAAGGAACCAAAGGGAAACAGAAAGGAGTTTCTGAATCCCTACTTTTAAGTTGTTTCAATAATTCTTAGAGTCCAAGTGATGTTAAACCTAACAGTAACAGAGAGGTGCACACATGATCAGCATCCCAAACTGCCTCCAGGTCCACTGGGCATCTATCCAACTATGTTAAATACACACACACACACACACACACACACACACACACACACACACACACACTTGCATTTAGGTTTAGGAGAAATAAATTTTTGTCAATTCTCATTTTGAACAAGTATCAGAAAATGCATTTCCACATGGAAATGACTACCTAATCCTGTAGACTTTTAGATCAAGTGCAGAAAACTAACAATTCTACAGGGACTATGTACCAGAGAGGGGCATAAACCAGGAGGAGCTCCTGACAATTTCAAACAATTTCAATGGAGCTTTGTATTTTCAAAGCAGTTTTAAATCATGAAGCAGCCCACCCAGCCATCCTGGAAAAGTAGGTCAGCACAGTATTTTCACAGGTGAGGAAACTGAGATACTGTGTTCAGTAGCTCCCCCAAATACTGCCAGGTTAGGAACACAAACTTCCAGCTTTCCATTCGGAAACTCATTCAACTGGGCTGCCTTCTTCCCAGAAGAGCAAAATACAAGCATTCAGAAATTTTTATTTTATATTTTTATATGCTAACCATGTTAAAACATCACTGCTGTAGGCCAAGAGGTGAGAGCAAATCCAAGGGTAAGGTTTGAATCCTGTGATTATTCTTCAACTTAGTCTGTGTTCACATGCTCTGTTCTAGACAAATGATGGCCAAAGAAATTGCTGAGAACCAGGGGACTTGGATTGTAGGAGTAAGCTGCGTGGCTTTCCAAAAGTCACTCAAACTTTTTGAGACTTGATTTTTCATCTTTCAAAAAAAAAAGAAAGAGTATTTTTGGAAAAAAATTCACTTAAAATGCATAAAACATAGTATAATTCAATCCCTCATAATTTCACTGTACTTTAGAATCAAATAACCCCCCATAGGAGGCAATATACTCCTAACTGTAATATGTGAGAGAGGATTGGTGCTTTTTAGTAGAACTCACTTCATATTTGTATACAAAATAAATAAAAGAACAAAATATTATTTTTATTTTATAAATGTCAGAAAAACCTAGTATTTGAAATATAAAAAAAAAATAAAGTAATTTAACAGTAAGTAAATGATCATTTCAGTTTGTTACAAAAGAGAATTGTCATATTACAAGAAATGGTGTTTAATTCTATTTTTCAAAATCATGAAAATAGTTAAATCTTTCTGTTTCTTTTGGTAATGCTATTATTAAAATTATGTGTAGAAAAATTTTATGGTACAATTATCTAGTATTCTAGATAATGATAAAAAATCATTGTACACACAAAAACTTTTCTGTGTTTATTGCATTAGAATTGGTATCAATTAATTATACATATCTAAAGTGTAAAAGTTGATATATTTAGGCATATGTACACACTCATGAAATTATCATCAAAATTAAAATAATGAACATATTCTTTGTCGCTAAAATTTCTTCATGCCCTTTTGTAATTCCTCTCTCCACACCTTTCTGCTTCTAGACAGTAACCAGATCTTCCCTCTGTCATTAGAGTTTGCATTTGTTAGAATTTTTTTTTTGGGTACCGGGGTTTGAATTCAGGGGCACTCAACCACTGAGCCACATCCCCAGTCCTATTTTGTACTTTATTTAGAGACAGGGTCTCACTGAGTTGCTTAGTGGCTTGCTTTTGTTAAGGCTAGCTTTGAAATTGGATCCTCCTCTCTCAGCATCCCAAGCTTCTGGGATTACTGGCACACACCACTGTGACTGGCTTGTTAGAAATTTTGATCTGGTTTCTTTCATGTAGTACAATTATTTTGAAATTCCTCCAAGTTATTGCTTATATCAATAGCTCATTGTTTTTTATGGTTGAGTAATGACCCTTTATATGGATATACCACAGTCTATTAATTCACTTTCCTGTTCATGGACATTGAATTGTTTTCATTTTGGGACTGTAACAAGATGTTATGGAAATTCATGTACATTTTTTGACAGATATTAACTTCTATTTCTTTTGAGCCATTACCTGGTGGTATGAGGGCTAGGTATAATGATCAACATCTATTTAAAAAATTGACAACTGTTTTCTATTTCTAGGATGATTGTACCATTTTAGCTCTCTAACTGAAGTTTGTGAGAATTACACTTGCTCCATATCTGCAATAACACTTAGTATTGGTAGTATTTCATTTTAGCTATTCTAATAGGTATGTAGTAGTATCTTGCTGTGGTTTTATGCCTTTATTAGTTATGTATAATATTTGGGTTCATTTTGACATAATCATACATGTTTGGAATTTAATTTGCTCCATTTCAGTCCTTGGTGCCTCCTCTATCATTCCCCTCCTTTCTCTTCCTTTCCCCTTCCTCTACTGATCTTCCACTTATCTATTTATTTTTAATTTTTGCTTCATAGATATGCATAAAGGTTGAATTTACTGTAGTATATTTATATATGCACATAGTGTAATTTTGTCAAATTCATCCCACATTTTCTTGTCTTTCCTATTCCTCCTCTCTCCCTCTGTTTCTTCTACTACACTAATCTTACCTCTGTTCTTATAATATTTGATTCAATCCTTGATTTTCAGAGTCTGGCTTATTTCACTTAGCATTTTATTTTTCACTTCCATTCACTTATGGGCAAATGCCATGATTTCATTCTTCTTTATGACTGAGTAAAACTTCATTGTGTATATATATCACATTTTCTTAATCCATTCATCTATTGATGGGAAGCTGGGCTAGTTCCATAACTTGTTTGTTGTGTACAGACAAAATTTTCATATCAAAAATCTAAATCAGGGGCTGGAGTTGTGGCTTAGTGGTAGAGCGCTTGCTTAGTATGTGTGAGGCCCTGGGTTCGATTCTCAGCACCACATATAAATAAATGAATAAAATAAAGATCCATAAACATCTAAAAAAGATACTTTAAAAAATCTAAATAAGCAAAAATTGGGACTGTGACTTTTTAATCTGTTATTTTAATAGTCATTATAATACTACAACTAACCCTCAAATTGATAAGTAGGTATTCTGGATATACATCTCAAAAAAAAAATAGAAAAATAATAATAATTTTAATAGGGATATAAAAATTCTGACCAGATGATAAAATACTATTACTTTATAAAATGAAAAAAAAGTTTTATAAGCTAATAGAAATAATAGAAAAGACTAAGCACTTTGTTTTAGAAGTTAAAGCCTTAAGTAAAATGAATGTTTGAAAAAATAAAAGAGTTCCTTTCTTGGTAAGGTAGATTTCTAAGGGTACCAATGACTACTCAATTAAAAGGAAAACTAAGTTATGCATTGAATACCTAGAAGGTTGTTTCTAGATATTTGTGATCTTAAGAGATAAAATGTATTTTATGAAGATTTATGACTATCAGAGTGATGGTTCTATAACATTTTGTAACAACAATATGAATTATAATTTTAAAAATTGGAAAGAAATCGAATTCCCTTTATTTAAGAATTCTTGAATAATTCTCAACCATCTTTTCTCATCCCAAATATATTTTATTCCTTAAAATTCAGGTTCACCAGAAAGTCAATATCACTCTCTAGATTTTTCTGATCACATGAGAAGGATTGGACTAGATGGTTCAGTGACTAACCTCATGACTGATACTCTGATTAAAAGTAGTTACACAAATCGTTTTTAAGCAAATTTCCACATAGCTAGTTGTTGTATTTAAATTCTGTCTAAAACATTCCAAAGAAAGCAACTATTGGTGAAGAAGGCTAAATGTAAAATCAGTCAAATGAATCTTTTAACAACATGTGCTAATCTAACATTTGAATGAATTTTTCATACTTCACCCAAATATTTATCATGCTATATGCTTGGTCCTGAACTCCAAAGGCAAAAAGCCTTCTTTTTTACAGTGTCTTTAAAAAATTAACCTAACTATATAACTCTATAGCATATTCACTACAACATGCAAGTCAAAAAGCATGACTACAACACAGAATATATATCACATGAAAATGAAGCAACAGCTTTTTAAGAATGAGCAAGAAATGCACCAAAATAAACACTTGTGTTTTAACATCAAGTATCCTGTTCTAATTTGCTCACAATAGCATGGTCATTATTATCATCATTGTTATTATTGTTATTATTATTATTATAGTTTCTAGCATCAGCATTATATGTGATAACAAAGTATTAAGTACTTTTAAGCTTAAACAGTCAATACTCCATACTATTGTCTTTTCAACACAGATTTAATTTCTGCAGCTGCATAATGTTGTCTATCTTTAATTTCTTCCAGAATTTTACATACCTTAGTGTTTTAGAAGAGATAACATTATACACAACTCAATAGTATACAAGAAATGATTTTACATCTCTTTAGTTAAACAAGCATCCCTGTACAAATGTAGGAGTCATCATCTGGATTGCTGGAATAGTGGTTCATCTTGAATGTTCCCCAGATGCTGCTACCATGGTGATGGACTAACTGGCAACAGTCTGCCCTGCTTTATTGTAACAGCTCATTCTGTTATTTCTTAAAGTAGAAAAAAAAATGGCTTTAAAGACTAAAGTGAAATGTTTCCCAATTCATTGCCCCTCTTTTTGTGTGCCTATGATGCTGTCTCAGCTAAACATAGATCTAAACTAAATTAATATCCCATACACATTACTCAGGTAAAAATTTCTATGGTTTACATCATCCTTCTGCTAATCTTTTCAAAGTTATTGAATACATTAACTAATAGGATATTTAGCTGACCTGACAACCAATATCTACAATCAATAAAAGTCATTCATGTACATCACTAGATTCAGTTACTAAAATATCTAAGAAAAGATAAGGTAAAACATGTCCTTTCCAGATTATGTTTAATTGTTTTTGAAGCAGATTTTAACAAAAGAAGTAATCAGCCAAACATTTAATTATCTTTCCTTCATCCTTTTCAAAAAGGTTCTAAGTTCACAATTATTCATTTTTCTAGAAAATAGTGTTTCTATAAAATAGTGTATTATATGCATTAGTTCACTTAAGTCTTAAAATAACCCTAGAAATTAAAAATTATTATCTTTACAAATGAGGAAATTATAGGTCAGAAGAGTAAAATAACATCTCTACAGTTATATCATTAGTGAGATTGTTGCAGAGTTGGACTTGCAACTAGATCTACCAACTCCAAAATATTATGCTCACTTATTAGTGAGTGCAAGCCAAAACATGTCACAAATATTTATCTCCAGAGAACAAAATCAGGGGATATTAATTTTAAACATGACAGGGAGTATTGAAGATAGCTATAGAGATTGCTATTTTATAATTAAAGAGGACATGATATAGAACGCTCAAGAGTTACATAGTTGTTGGTAACGTTCCCATTCTTAAATTAGGTGGTGGGCTAATTTCATTTCATTATATCTTCATACTTTCCCTTACATATATGTTACATTTTCCACTATTTATTAAAATATTATGTAAACATATTTAAAAGAAAATTTCAAATGAATTTTTAAGAGACACTGTAAAATCTTTGTCTAAATGTCTTTAAAAAATCAAATCTAACAAGATTTTGCCCTCACTAACTTCACCAGCAATAATTTCACCCAGTAATTCATGACTGGATGGGTTGCTGCCATGGTACATGCAGAAGTTCTGAATGTTCATTTAATACCATTTCTTTGCCCTTTCTGTGTCAGAACTCAAATGACTTCACTGGGTATTAGATAAAATCTGTGCCTACAATAAGATTAGGACAAAAGACCAAAATGATTAATTCTTCCAGGAAGGTCATTTCAACTCAAGTATACAAATTTGGATTTCAGCATTTGGGTAACTCCTATTAAGCCAACAGACAACACTCCTTGATATTAAAAAAAAAAAAAACTAGATTGAGTTATTAGAAAGGCAAACTGTAGTGACATCATCATGGTAAAGCATGAACATATCCATCTTCTCAAAATAGTAGTTTCTATTAAAATATGTATTCTGTCAAAATGTCTTCAATGACAGCCAACTAGTTCACAATTATTTTTTAGCCCTATCCCATTCTCACAAATATCTGATAAGCCAACCTTTATTTACTTAGTATCATTAATTTATTTTTATTATAAAGCACTCATTTCTATGATCATTTAAAAAAAAGACCTTAATCCCACTCTTCAGAGGTAACCATTGGCTTATACCAACTGTTCTTTGTTCTTTTATCACCTCCATGACTCTAAATAACATTGCTACAATACTATTACTTGATTTTTTTCTTTTTTGTGAATTATAATTATACATAATAGTTGGGTCCATTTTAACAAAATCATACATGTATGGAATTTGATTTACTTCATTTAAGTCCCCAGTCCCACCACCAACCACTTCCCTCCCACCTCCCTCTCTCTATTCTCTTCTCTCTACTGGTCTTCTTTCACTTCCTAATTCATTTATTTTTATTAGTGCTTTATATATACATATATATAGTGGTGGAATGTTTATTATTCACTGTGGTATACTTATACATGCACACAGCATAATTTTGTTAAATCCATAGGAAATTTTTAAACTTAAAATTGTATGTTTATACACTAGTATGGCAGTAGGATGTGTAACCGATGTGAATCTGCAACATGTATATAGGGTAAAAATGGGAGTTCATAATCTGCTTGAATCAAATGTATGAAATATGATATGTCAAGAACTTTGTAATGTTTCGAAAAACTAATAATAAAAAAAAGAAAAAGAAAGAGAAGAGCTGATCATTTAAGAAGTTATAATTAAGCTGTGAATTTTGAGGGAAGTACTTTCTAGAGACACAACCATCTTTATAGACATTTATTTTTAGGTATTTAGACTTTATTTTTGGTATTTTTAGCTGATGCAGATAGGGAATTGAACTGGTCATAAGAGGACTTGAATTCACTTTGCCTATAAAAAGTGTATATGTAAGTTCCTTGCCTCCCATGATCCTCTGCTTCTCTCTCATTTTTTCCTAATTCATCAAATTACTAATATTCACCAAGAGGCTGAATATTAGTGCTCTTTGAAAACTAAAATTTCCATTCAGCAAGTGATTGAATTTGACTAAATTCAGGACTTTATTGAAAAATCAATATTCTTGCTTGGCCTTGCTACTGAAGTTATTTTGTGCAAACTTACATTATCAAATTCTTGTATTTAACTAAATTCCATCTCAAATATATATGTATGTAAATTTTAAAAAAATAAATAAAATTGTATGTTTACTGAAATTGTGTAACTTTAAAAAGTCAAATTGTAACTATAATGCTTATAGCAAAGAACAGGAACTTCAAAATATCCTCTTATTCTAAATTTTTTTAATATCTTTATTTGTTTATTCATTTGTATGTGGTAAGGAGGATTGAACTCAGTGCCTCACATGTGCGAGGCAAGTGGTCTGCCACTGAGTCACAATCCCAGCCCCTTCTTCTCAATCTTTTATGCCCAGTCCACAGTGACAATTTTTTTCTATTCTTTTATGTCTTTCTGTTTACCTATTTACATTCATAATTCCAACTACTATGCTTATACTACTATTTTTATTATTTCATTTCAGATAATTATTTATCAGCTTTTTATTATGAAAATTTTGAATTTGACTCCTGTACATAACTTCCACACATTCTTCTCAACCCAAGGTTATAATTTTTGTCAAATGATTCCTTTTTTATTATGAAAATAAAAATATTATTAATAACTAAGACATATAGTATTCTTTGTTTTTTGTTTACGTTTTTGGGAGCATATCCAGGATTGAATTCAGGGGCACTCAAACACTGAGCCACATTCCTAGCCCTATTTTCTATTTTACTTGGAGACAGGGTCTCACTGAGTTGCTTAGCACCTCACTTTGAACTTGTGATTCTCCTGGCTCAGTCTCCCAAGCTTCTGGGATTACAGGCATGTACCACCACACCAGCTGGTTTCTATTTACTTCTAACTCATTCTTCATGAACTCACTAACAGGATTATAGAAATTTTCCCCTTATGAACAAATATAAAAAGCAAACTCTTGGTTCAGTCTCCATCTCCTCCTCCTCCTCTTTCCTCCTCCTTCTTTCTCCTTCTTTCTTCCTTATTCCTTCTTAACCCTCCTGGAGTCCAGGTCCTCCTACTCCTGTCTGGACTACTTGTTTTTTTTTATTGATTTTATATTTTAAAGTACATAACAGCAGAATGTATTACAACTCTTTTTACACATATAGAGCACAATTTTTCATATCTTTGTATATAAAGTATGTTCATGCCAATTCATGTCTTTATATATATACTTTTTTGCTTTACAATTCTTATTACAAATATATACCACAATTTTTTATATCTCTGTTTGCATAAAAAGTATGTTGACACCCAATTCGTGTCTTCATACATGTACTTTGGATAATGACATCCATCACATTTCACCATCCTTGCTAATCTTCTGCCTCCTTCCTTTCCCTCCCACCCCTCTGCCCTATCTAGAATTTATCTCTTCCTCCCATGCTTCCCCTAACTTCCCCACTATTAATCAACTTCCTTATATCAGAGAAAACATTCAGCATTTGGTTTTCTGGGATTGGATAACTTCACTTAACGTTATCTTCTCCAATGCCATCCATTTACCTGAAAATTCCATGATTTTATTCTCTTTTATTGCACAGTAAATTTCCATTGTGTATATATGCCACATTTTTTTATTGATTCATACACTGAAGGGCATCTAGGTTGGCTCCACAGTTTAGCTATTGTGAATTGTGCTGCTATAAACATTGATGTGGCTGTGTCCATGTAGTATGCTGTTTTTAAGTCCTTTTGGTATAGTCCAAGGAGAGGGATAGCTGGGTCAAATGATGGTTCCATTCCCAGGTTTCCAAGGAATCTCCATACTGCTTTCCATATTGGCTGCACCAATTTGCAGTCCCACCAGCAATGTATGAGTGTACCTTTTTCCCCACATCCTCACCAACACTTATTGGTGTATGTCTTCATAATAGCTGCTATTCTTTTTAATTTTTTTTAATATTTAATTTTTAGTTGTACACAATACCTTTATTTTATTTATTCATTTTTATGTGATGCTAAGGATGGAACCTAGGGCCTCGCACGTACTAGGCAAGTGCTCTGCTGCTGAGCCACAACCCCAGCCCAACAGCTGCCATTCTGACTGGAGTAAGATGATATCTCAGAGTAGTTTTGATTTGCATTTCTCTAATTGCTATAGATGATGAGCATTTTTTTTTTCATATATTTGTTGATTGATTGTACATCCTCTTCTGAGAAGTGTCTGTTCAGCTCCTTGGCCCATTTGTTGACTGGGTTATTTGGTTTTTTGGTACTTAGCTTTTTGAGTTCTTTATATACCCTAGAGATTAGTGCTCTACCTGATGCGTGAGGGGAAAAATCTGTTCCCGAGATGTAGGTTCTCTGTTCACCTCACAGATTATTTCTTTTGTTGAGAAAAAACTTTTTAATTTGATTCCATCCCATTTAATGATTCTTGGTTTTAATTCTTGTGCTATAGGAGTCTTATTAAGGAAGTTGGAGCTTAATCCCACATGATAAATATTAGGGCCTACTTTTTCTAGTATTAGACTCAGAGTCTCTGGTTTCTCTGCCTTCCTCTATCCCAATAACTCTTAAATTTGGTCTTTTAATGCTATCCCATATTTCTTGAATATTCTGCTTGTGGTTTCTCCCATTTTCGCTGTGTGATCAATGTGCTTTTCAAGATAATATATGTTATCTTCATTGGCTGATTTCCTACTCTGTTAGTGATTCTTTCATTTGAGCTTTTAATTTTCTTTCATTTCATGGATTTCTGTTTGTTTGTTTGTTTTTAGAACCTCTCTCCGTTAAGGTGATCTTTTGCTTCTTGGATTATGTAGCTCATTGTCAAAGTGATCTTTCACTGCTTGTATTTTTTCTCTTATGTCTTCTTTGAGTTCACAGAACATTTTAACCATGTATATCCTGAAATATTTCTCTGTCATTTTTTTTTGCTGTAGCTGCCAATGATTCTTTTTTTATTTTTTTTATTGGTTATTCAAAACATTACAAAGCTCTTGACATATCATATTTCACACATTAGATTCAACTGGGTTATGAACTCCCATTTTTACCCCAAATACAGATTGCAGAATCACATCAGTTACACGTCCACATTTTTACATAATACCATATTAGTAACTGTTGTATTCTGCCACCTTTCCTATCCTGTACTATCCCCCCTCCCCTCCCCTCCCATCTTCTCTCTCTACCCCATCTACTGTAATTCATTTCTCTCCTTGTTTTTTTCCCACTCCCCTCACAACCTCTTATATGTAATTTTGTATGAAAATGAGGGTCTCCTTCCATTTCCATGCAATTTCCCTTTTCTCTCCCTTTCCCTCCCACCTCATGTCTCTGTTTAATGTTAATCTTTTCCTCCTGCTCTTCCTCTCTTCTCTGTTGATGTGTTCTCTTGATTTGTTTATAGTACTTTTGTCCCTTGTCTTTTCATGTTGCCCGTGTGTCTTCCTTTCCAGCTCTGTGAGTCTGGTGTATTATTGTTTTTACCCTATAGATTTGTAGTGCTCTTGTAGGGTTCCAAGATCCCTCCTTTGTGGGGAAGGACAATGTTAACAGATCCCAATATCAACAATACATCACCTATGAATAAATTGTTGTTATTAAGACAATTACAGTTTAGTCTCAATGTCCAGAAATATTGGGTTCAATTATTATTTAAAATATAATCAGCGGTTTCATAAAAAGGTTTATAGTTTCTGGTGGTGGACAATGAACTGGGGGTTGGGTATAGGATGATATGCTAAGGGGAAAAGATGGGAGGGCATAGAGTTAATATATCTTAGGAAATGTGAAAAAAATATATGAAGAGGGTTAATAGCAGGGGAATAGACAGGAAATAATTTAGGGTAGACAAGTATGTGAGAAGATAGTAGAGTACATAAAACAATCACACATATGTATTTAGAAAAATACAGGATGTAAAAATAGTAAAATTTGGAGCATGAAAGAAGAAGAAAGAAAAAGGTAAAGAAAGAAAAGAGAGAAGAAAAAGAAAAAAAGGCTTATGCAACTCCTGTATATTATATTATTCAAGTGACTCAGTCCTCAAAGTCCTATTTCATGCAAAGTTCTTGGTTTCACATGTTGGGAAAAGTATAACGGCAGCCACACCCCAGAGAAAAAACCCAACATGGTGCCTAATGACCTTCTCTTCCTACTTTCCCCTTTTTTCCACTGGCGCGAAAAGTTTCTGCCAGTGTGAACCCTGGAGAGTTGTCTTGCATGGAGGATTCTTTCATCACATATGTTGAAGATGTGAGGGCCAGAGGATAAAAGGTTAGAAGAGAAAAAAGAAAAAAAAAAGACTTCAAATAAACTAGGGTTCGATATGATTTATATATGAAATGCCTCCCAAAGGCCTATATTTTAAGGTTCTATTGACAGCCTGTGTCACTCTTCGGAGGTGATAGAACCTTCAGGAGACCAACACTAGTGAAAGCAAGTTGGATCATTGGAGGTGTGCCTTTGAAAACATTATTGAGACCCTGTGCCTCTTTCTCTCTATCTTTGCTTCTTGGCTGTTATGAGGTAAGCAGCTTTGCTCCATCTTATACCATGATATATTGCCTTGCCACAAGCCCAAAGCCACAGAACCAATGAACCATGGTCTGAAACTTCTGAAACTATGAGCAAATATAAACTTTTCCTCCTCATAAAATGCTTATCTCAGGTGTTGTGTCAAAGTGATGGAAAGCTGAATAACACAACTTGCTTACATTGTCTGTCTTCTTTGACCTTCAAAATCTCACTGCGGGGGTACTTCACTGGTACAAGCCTGTACATGCTATCTACTTTTTCAACTTTCTTGTGTATATACTTTCTCTCTCTCTCTCTCTCTCTCTCTCTCTCTCTCTCTCTCTCTCTCTCTCTTTCTCTCTTTCTTTCTTTTTTTCTTTCTTTATGAAACCCAACATAATTTCTCCAGGACTTGGAAGTAACTGTCAGGCAACAGACAATAGTGGAGAAGTGAGCTGCTTCTGAGTTATCACCTATTTCTTTGTGAGGGAGTGGATTCTGCACAGTCAGAGGTCTTTGTAGGGAAGGGATCATCCACCTGTGAATTGCATAGGGTTCATGGGCAAATGCAGAGGCAATATCTGCATTGATCAAGATACCCCAATCCACATTTCAAGGACTGGATTTTCTCAACCAGTTCTCCAGTCTTCACATAGTTGGGAAATTTTTCATATGTCTCTGGAGCTCCACATCTCAAACTGTTAGCTCTTTAGCCTTCACAGCTCTGTTTATTTCCACTGTAGAAGAGGAGGGCCTTCTATAAGATACCAGAGCTTGTTACTTGCCCTCAATTTCTTATGACTCCCAAGTTTATCAATACAGCTTATAATGACAAAATACTCTAATGTCTTCATAGGAATTGTTAATCCATACTTTTTTTAATATCTAACTCTGTATCCCATCATAGCATTCCTCTCTAGCTGGACATTTTCTGGTCATCATCTGAAATCCTCACAATTCACTTTACCTTATAGTCTGGTATCTACCTATAACACTACCTACCAGATAGGACAACGTCCTTTTCACTCACCAGCTACTAAGCAAACAAGTCCAAACCCTATTTTTTTAGTTATACATGGATACCATATTTTTATTTTATTTGTTTATTTTTATGTGCTGGTGCCAAGGATGGAACCCAGTGCCTTACATGTATGAGAAAAGCACTCTGCCAGTGAGCCACAACCCCAGCCCCCAAATGCCAATCTTATTGGTAGCTTTTTCTAATAACTCATACTACTTGCATTGTTTGGGCACTCCAATATAATAACGGGACAGAATTAGATGTACAGACATTTACTGGAGGAAGCATCCCTCATAGAAACGGGAGAAAGACCAGAAGAACTAACAAATCTTAATGCAGATCTGACCCTTCTAAGGGGAAAGGAAGAGTGTAAGAGTGTAAGAGGTGGGGACAGCAGGTGTTGACTCTTCAGGCCTAGTGGGCCTTCAGAGGAGTCTTACCTCCTAGCATTGGGCCTGCCTTCCTTACCATCCTTCATTCCCCAGAGGTGGCATATTGAAAATGGCACATTTGGAATAGTCATCTAGCAGAGGTGACAGGATTGATTTAAAGACACTTAAGTTTCAGTAAATGCTACACATTTTGTATTTAGAAAAGTGTAGAGATTCCAAATAGTGTTAATTTCTACTAGGGAGGATTCATCTCTTTGTCTGTATACAGATAAATATGGGAGGTATTCAATTAAAGTTTATGCTGATTCAAACTGAACTGCAGTTTTGTGTGACTCTGTTTGCCTCTGGTTTGCCTCATTCCTTAGGTATAGCTTATTGCTTTCACCAGGGTCCCTCTGACAGACTGGCTTGAACTTTAATGCTTATTTCTCAGTCCTGGAAGCGGAACTACTAGAGTCAAGGTGTAGGCTTAGGTACGTTCCAATGTCTTCACTGCGTGCCTATTGGTCTGAAGATTTTAAGTCATCACACCTCCAAGCCTCAGCAATTGTCTGTCCACATTGGAAGACCGTACCTCGGGAATCTCCTTTAGGTTCTACACATGTGATGTAGGAATCTGCTCTTAGCCCACTACTTTGCCTGAAGACCCCATGAACCCTGGTCGTCATTTGGTCTCCAAACTTGATTTCTTCCTTTGCCTGTCCTTTCAAATTCACAGTTAGGCACTTCTCTTCAAGCCAGTACTGCAAGCAGCTGATTGGATGGGGAGGGGAAAGCCAGGTGGGTTTCCTTGATCAGTATTCTCCTGTGTAAATGTTCCTCCATGCTTGATTTTCTCCTGGTCACTTTGGAACACTCTCTATCACACAGCATGGGTTTGCCTTGCACATTTTTGGGACCAGACTTTGATCTGCCAATAATTGACCCACCTAGCTGCAGGCCCCCCAGCCACTGCTTCACAAGGGTTCTTTCTGCTGTCCTCGATGCATGCCGCTAAGAAAGCTGGCGGCTTCCCTCCTGTACACAGATGCTGTGCAGCACAGCTTACTGGGGTTTTTTGTTTGTTTGTTTGTTTGTTGTTTTTTGAGCAGTATCTCTGAGCTCTTTAGCTCTCCATACCGCAAAACACCTCCATTTTCCTAGGAATGGGGGTTCCTTTATTGCTTTACTACATTCACATAGGGATTATTCTGGTTTGTACTTCCAGCTATTTTACAGCTCTGGAGCTGGGGATCTTTCCCCCTTATTTTATTATACAAGATCTCTTGAGTCCACGATCTGTTTTGAGTATCCAGTATTAAATTCCAGTTACGTCCTTCCTAGTTCTGGACCATTCACCCATCTTGTTGAAAAGTGAACTTTTTGCTTTACTTGGTTCACTCCACAGATCTGTCAGGGAAGCAAATACTTTATTCAGCCATCTTCCTGCATTTCCAACCTTTTTTTTTTTTGAAAGAGAGTCTCACTAAATTGCTAAGGCTCATCCTGAATTTTTGATCCTCCTTGCCTCAACCTCCCAAATTTCTGGAGTTGCAAGCATGCACCATTGTACCTGGCTCTTTTAATATATTTAATCTAATATAATCTATTCTATATTATTATATGTTTTGTGTTTGTGTAATTTAGATATCCATGTAATATGAATAATATGTATCATATATCTTAGGTATATAAGTAGTGTGTAGTTTCAGTGTATATAGTATGTTATATTATGTACACTGTTGCTATATAAACATATCTAAGATGTTATTTTTAAAAGACTTATTAAAAATGTTTTTTTACATAATAATTTTTTTATCATACATTTATACTGAAATTCATTAAATGACATAATATTCATTGTTACTTTTAAATTGAAAACTTAGTCAAAAATGTTTTAAGTTACAATACTTGTAACCCTGGGGGAACTATCATTTTTGTCTCCCTACTGCCTCAGTACACGTTATGCATGGTAGAAACTTTGGATAAAACACACAACACTAATTTTTTTTGTACTTTTTTATTTATATTTAGCTTCTCTGTTGATTCAGTGGTAATTAAAAAATCTGATGTACAAAAATCAGTAGTACATCCTGGAAATTGTCTAAAAAAGAATATTGATCATGCAATAGAGGTATATTATTTTTAATCTTCATTTTTAAACAGTAATATACACTGATACTTTTCCTTACTGTCAATTTTATGTCTTCAGTTTTGTAATTCTGTAGTAAATATTTGGCTAAGATTAAGCATAAAGCATGAGGATAATACCTTATGTAAAAGATCCAGAATGTCTATAGAAATATTTTCATAGCATAGGAAAAACACAGAGAAAGTTAAATTTGAGAATTTTCCTCCCCTGTTACAGTTTAAATTTTTTCTTTGTAACATTTCTTTATGAACTGTGTAACAAATCAGATTCAGTATCTTGGCCAACATAGTCTTTTCTTCTCCTTATGGAAGCAGAGGGTAACTTCAGAATGGTGTATAGGATTCCCTAAAATCCAAGGTGCTAGGGCTGGAATAATGGATCAGGCCATCTTCCAACAGAAGTAATGATAGAAAAATGCTTTTTTTTACCATGCTTGCCACTGAAACATTCTCTGCCTGTCCTCAACATTGTATTATTCAAAACTTTTTTCAAACCCCAACTGCATCTTCATCTTCACTCAATAATTCTAAATTCTTGTAAAAATTAAAATCACTGACTATTGCCCTTTCTCATTCTGGATATTAAGAAGAGATATGAGCCACACTCATCCCTTATTAAATGTCTGTTGGATGAAATTCAAATAATTGGTAAATAAACAAATACTTTCATGTTGACAGTATATCTACATTTCTAAAGGAAGATTTATTTTTTTAATTGACAAAAATAATTTGTATGTGGAAAATTGTGTTCTTTTAATAAATACCAAGAAGAAAATTTGCTCATGATTTCATTATCAAAAATAGCCACTTGTTAACATTTTACTTAAAATAAATATACATTTATACATATGTCTTATTAATTATATTTAAGTATCCTTAACCCACCCTAGAATTTATGCTAATAATTACAGATATGTAAATATATTTCTCTCTTTGCATCTTTAAGTTTATAGTAAGTGTAATTATTTTGTAGAATTATTAGATTAAATGTTTTTAGTTAAAAGATAACTGAAATTTATTTTTATTTGAAAGTGTCCAAAAATAGTGATATTTTTGGAATATTGAGTATATCCTTAAAATTAATGGTATAAAATCAGTGTAAATTGTCATATTTCACCCTTTAATTTAGTTTTCTAATGAATGTGGAATGAAACAAGAAACAAATATGGTTAAATTGTTGTAAAAACAATACCAAGAAAGATTAGAAGAAGAAATTGCTAAGGTGAATTTATAGTTTATCTGCAAGATTTTCTTGGTTTATAGATTTCCTTGATCTTTGAACTGTCAAAAAAAGCATGGATTTTATTGATGGTATGTACTTTGCTTTTATTTGTAAGTTTCATATATAGTCCATCAAACAGTTGTGTAACAGCATCAACTATAATTGCTGCTTCATAGAATGTTTTGCGGTGCTTTTCATTGAAAAGAACATTTTTTTTCTTGATATAGAATAGTAATTACAATTTTTCAGAATGCCACAAGTTTTTATATATGTGTTACATTGTAAATAGTTACCTTGTGAAGGAGTTTGGCATTCTAAAAATGAGGGAAAAGTTATGAAGAGAAAAAGTAGTTGTATTACCCTGATAAATTATTGTAATGTTAGATAATAACTACAGATACTGATGGAGAATTTTCACGGAGTATTATCACTCATGGCTAAGTGAATTTTCATGGAAGGAAGAAATATAAAGACTTTTATTTTTTTTTATTTTTGTACTGAGCATTTATTGATGTTATAGTTAGAAAAGTTTTGCTTGTTTTATTTTAAAAGGCAGGCAGTAAAACACTTTGATGTTAAATTTATTGAAAAATAGCTTATCTCTGTATCACTTTATCAGAGGATTTATATTTGTTTTTAAAACTATGAGGCCAGACTTTTTTTCTAATTCATATAATTTTGAGTAATGACCCACTTTTTAAATCCAGCTGGTATTTATAAATCTAATCCTTTTATGTTTGTTTGATTGATTTCTTTAGGTCATTGTTTCAATGAGCGTTGCATTTGCTCAACAAACAGAACTATCTAGACTATCAAAGGGAAAAGAAAATACTATGTCATCAAAACAAGCACTTACTTTCTGTCAGCAAAATGAAAAAGATTATTTTAAAGAAATGAAATTATCTCAGGATCAAATTGATCTTCAGACCTCTGATGCATTGGGCATGAAATTTAAAGAACAATTTAAGCCACTTAGTAAAGAGTTAGGAGAAGATGGAAAAATTCTATTACCAAACAGTGATCATCTTGATGATATAGTAGAATCAGAGGTCCACCAACTAACTCTTTCAGAAGAAATGTTCTCCAAAGACAAAACATTTATAGTTAGTGAATCTGTAAGTATGCTTCTTTGAATATAAAAAAGAAAAACTTATAATAATATCTTCAGTTTAAAACAGTAGCAATAATGCTGATTAATAGAGAATGAAAGTATGAAGTCCAGTCTTGACTTTAATGTATTTTATTAATTATAAGGTATTTGATTAAGTGAAACAATATTGGTGTGAAGTATAAAATAAGTCAGGTCATAGTATTCTTGGTTGTCTTATGGACATAGTACATGTTAAGTTCTCATTGTAAATTATACCTGTGTTAATTTCATTTAAACTAATTGAAGATTAATTATATTATAACTAGGTAATACCTGTGGCCAAATGATTTGCTCAATTAAATGTAAAAACATAAAAGGAAATTGCTACAAATTCAAGAAGACAATTCAAAGTATCTTATTATCTATATACTAATTCTTTTTTCTTGTTAGTTGAGGATCTGTTACCCCAACGAAATGCAGCCTTTATTAGAAAACAACAAATTCTACTTCTTTTAAAATTATCTGAATTTCAAATTTATTTTATGTGTTCATGATAGATATATCTTGTTCAGAGGAGTATTAAAAAAAACTGTAAGTTTTTTATGTAATGCCAAACTTGTGAAATGTTTATGAAAACTAATTTAGCTGTAGCTGTTCAAGGCAGAATGATTTTAATTAGTATCTTAAGGGATTGAAGTATTCATAGAACCTATTGACTTGTCATGAGTGTGAGAAACTCATAAATGTAAAGCATTTATTTCCAAATAAAATTTATTATAATTTTTCTTTGAATAAGCAGTTTTCTATAATACTGTGATGACCAATGAATAAAAATTAAATAGGCAAAATTACTTATATTTTGTGAACTTAATTTTTAAAAATATTTTTCTAGTTGTATATGGACATAATACCTTTATTTTATTTGTTTATTTTTATGTGGTTCCCAGGATTGAACCCAGTGCCTCAGCATGCTAGGCAAGCGCTCTACTACTGAGGCACAACCCTGGCCCTATAAACTTTGTGTGTGTGTGTGTGTGTGTGTGTGTGTGTGTGTTTGTTGTTGTTGTTTATATTATTCCCTCATTATAAAATATCAAGAGATATAAAAAGTTATAACTTCATTAAGTGAAGGGGCTGGAGATGTAGCTTGGTGGACAGCCTCCCATATCCTTTAATAATCTCTAGATTGTTTGTAATATCTAATACAACATAAATACTATGTGAATAATTATGCTGTGTCATTTAGAGAATAATCGCGAGAAAAAGTCTGCACATGATTTGTACATATGAAATTTTTATTTCTAAACATTTTCTGTGATTGGCTGAATTCAAGAATACCAACCCGTGGTTAGAGATAATGAGGGCCAACTGTTGTATCCCATTGCACAGATGGGAGTGTGTGGAAAATAATTGGGTGTTCATTCATCAGGGAGGTCATTTTGAACATTGAGTGGAGAGATTGCTCATACTAGGACCTGAATGGGACTGAAGCACATTTGAAGGTGACAACTCAGCAACTGGACAAGAGGGAATTCTAAAAGAAAAACAGCTAACTTTGTTACAAGGATTTGCTCCTGTCTGAAACAAAGAAGATTAGAAGCAGATGCATCAGGAAGAGAAATTCATACTCAACACCTCTCAAGACCGCTCAGCTAAGGGCTGAATCTGTGTGTAAGCCTGGGGCCTTCCACCTGCTATCATATATCATGGAGAGAATGAAAACACAAAAAGGAGGGGTTGAAACTTTGGAATAATGAGAGTCAGCTAATGCACAAGTGATTAAACTAAATGAGTATTTCAATCCTTCAAACTGGAAAACTCATTAATTTTCCACTGCAAATGTAAATGGGAGATTTGTGAACAAGCCCACAAATAGATAAATCCGTGTCTGTACTTCTAAATGGTGACATTAAATTTTAAACCACACATATTTTCTGCACATATAAAAGCAAAGAAAATTTAATGAAAACAAGTATATGCACCCAAATATAAAGATTAGTAATCCTAAGTAGTGAGGTTATGGATCACTTATAATTTTTCTTTACTCTTAAATATTATCTAAATGTCTTCAAATGTATGTGTATCAGCTTGGCAATAAGAAAGCAAATTTAGTTTTAGGACAGGTGCATTTTTGCTTTTGCCCATTCTGTGCTCACTGAAGCCTGTTAATCTAAAAACAATTCCACTTTCAAGTGCTAATGAGCTAATAAGTCATTTCAGGGTGAATTACTTTTCAAAACTGCTGAAATCACACCTCTAACTGCACTTATATTCTTTCTACTAGTTGACAGGGTCTGGCTATTCCTGCTGCAAACTAACTTGAGAAAACAAGATAAAATGAGCATAGATTATTATGAATATCTAACTAATTGAAATAGTTCCACTTTAATAAGCAACTACCCTTTGAAGCCACTCATTCCTGCATGTGAAGATTTGACAGAACATTGCTTAATCTTTCATAAAGTAGTGATAGAGTTCAAATTTACCCATGCATTCTAAGATATTTTGCCAGATGTTAGTACATAGTTTTAAATCTATTCCATTAATTGGAATCTGGAAAAGATGAAATATAAGCCAAGTTGTAAAGAACTGTGGATGAAAAGCTTGTAATGAACTATGATTATAATGTTATATGAGTGCTCTAGTTCCTGTAATATAAAACTTATACCTAGTCATAATGTTAGAAGACACACACAGAGTATTGGATCTCAATGCACAAAATATCAAGCAATATAATTTTAGCTTTTGGAATGATTGACATACACACTGGTGGCACATATGCATGCATGTGAATATACACTCACATTTAGTCAAACACACACACAAACTAAAAAATAGAAAAAAAAAATGATCTTCAGATTTTCCCCTTGTGGCTGTATTTATGTATTACACAGAGGTTGTCAGAAAAATTTGGTTTAGTCTCCTTCCTAGTAATTCTTTGATAATTCTTATAGAATTTCCCCCATTTAAATTTTTTTGTCTCTAATAATTACTGGCTACAAAATGAAGGATATTAATTTATAGAGACTGCATATATAAAATAAAATGAAGTTAATCATAAATAATTAAAATCATGAAAAAGTGCTGGAGTTAAAACATCAAGTGGTTAAGAAATTTTTTATCTTTTAGAAATAAAAAATCTTGGTAGCTATCCCATTCCTCGGTTTATACCCAAAGGACATAAAATCAGCATACTACACTGATGCAGCCATATCAATGTTTATAGCAGCTCAATTCACAATAGCCAAACTATGAGACCAACCTAGGTGCCCTTCAACAGATGAATGGATAAAGAAAATGTAATATATATATATATATATATATATATATATATATATATATATATATATATACACACACAATAGAATATTACTCAGCCTTAAAGAAAAATAAAATTATGTTATTTGCAAGTAAATCGATGGAATTGGAGAATATCATACTAAGTGAAATAAGCCAATCCCCACCCCCACAAAAAGCTGAATGTTTTCTCTGATATGTGTATGCTAATTTACAATAAGGGGGTGGTGGGAAAATAGACGTACTTTGTATTAGGCAGAAGGGAGTGAAGGGTGGGTAGATGGTATGGGGGTTAGGAAGAATAGTAGAATTAATCACAATTATTACAGTATGTACATATATGATTACATGACTGCTGTGATTTTACACCATGTACAATCAGAAGAATGAGAAGTTATATTCCATTTATATATGATGTGTGAAAATGCATTCTACTGTCATGTATAACTAGTTAGAATAAGTAAAAATCTTGTATTGGTTGGAATGCTTTATGTTTCAAAGAATAAAAAATTGCAAATTTGGTATCATGATTAACTTTATGTTAATATGAGTAGGCTATGATATATCCAAATATTTGTTAGAATTTTATTCTTGGTGTGTGGTGGGGGTGTTCCTGGAGGAGATTAGCATTTACATGAATAGGTTGAGGAAAGCAGACAACCCTTCCCTGTGCTGGTGGGCTTTCAACTCAGAATGGATCTGTATTATTAACCTGTAGCTTTCAGTTTTTAGGTCTTAGCCTTTTTAATTTCCACCTCTTTGTAATCAATATCTCTGTGTCAATGCCTCTCATGTATCTATCTATTATCTATCTATCTATCTATCCATCCATCCTATTGATTCTGTTTTTCTGGACAACCTTGACTAATACCCAGGCACAAAAATTGAAGGAGATTATTGTCTTAAACACCAAGAAATCAATAGTTAAGTCAGATTTAGGATTGTTTGATTCAGTATATTTAGAGAATGTCATTAAGGACCAGTTTCTTAAATTCTCAATGTTCTACTTTACACAGTCAGTTTAGTGGTTAAGCTGGTTACACTGGTAGTTAGAAATTTCTAGTAGTAATTCAAGCTGCATATTTCCTTGTTAATGACAGGCATACTGGTACAGTCCACTATTGCCTTGGCGCTAAACCAATGACTCCATCCCGGGGAATGATAGCAGACAATTAAACAAAGCCCATCAGTTGCACAGCTGGAGTTGGAGGTAGTATCATCCTCACAGAAATTTGTCAGTGGAATTTAGATAGTACGTCCTTAGAAAGCCTGGATCAGGAAGCTCTCAGATTTGAACCCAAGATTAGAAAGTATTACATTGTAGTATGTGCTTACAAAACTCATTTCTTATAGAAAATAAAAATATTACTGACATGATTTTGCAAAGAAGTTACCAGATTTTTTCAGATACTTAAGCTTCTTGGCATGAAAGTAGGGAGTAGTGGCTTGATAATTACCATTTAAATTAAATATCCACAGTAAGGTTGCTGGTGAATAAGAGGCTGTTTAATCTTTTCCATATTCTTCACAATTTCTCTTTTCCTTACTCATTTCTCTTTATCCTTTATAAAAAACAAAACTCAGATGAATGGTGAATCATGAAAGAGACAGACGCCTGGAAAGAATCAATGGGTCAATTTATTTTTATATATCAGTTTAGTATGGTAGGAAATTTCAATTACAAGCAAACAAGGCAGAAATCTTAATTACTAATTCTGCTCCTGAATAAAATAAATGAAAAGGAAATATTATTCATGGAGACTGAGAAAGAACAGACTCAGCTTATCAGTGAAGTAAAACATAATTTATTTTCTCCATATGTGCCCTTCAATACCTCTTATAAATTTTTTTAAAGTATGATGGATATCGTTTCTTTGAATATTGTAGATAAATATAGGATATGTCAAAATATCACCAATAATTAAGAAGATTTTGTGTATGTGAATAAATAACTACATGAGTACCTTTCATTGTTCACTTTTGATTGGATGAAATTTTTCATAATTAAAAAGTTTGTTTAATATGAGATTTTCATGTGAGTTAAAACACTTGATTTATGAAAAGCCTTATCAAAATGAATGGGGTATAAGTATACCAGGAGAAAGCAGATGGTGGCAGGTAAGCTTTGGAAGTACATATGGTGGCAGGTAAACTTTGGAAGTACTATAGAATAGGTTAGCTTTAGAATCATCTAACATGACGTTCTATTTCCCTTTAGCCCACACAGATGCTTTTTCAGTTAGCTTTTCATCATTGGAACCAAAATACCTGACAAGTACAGCTTAGAGCAGGAAGAGTTTAATTGGTGCTTGCAGTTTCAGAGCTTTGAATCCATAGTAAAAAACTCCAGTCCTTTGGGCCCAATGTGAGGCACCACATCATGGGGAAAGGGCCCAGCAGAGGATTGGTGGAAGTAGAAAGCAGAGAGAGAGAGAGAGAGAGAGAGAGAGAGAGAGAGAGAGAGAGAGAGAGAGTGTGTGTGGGAGAGAAGATAAGCGGCCACTATGAGGGCATACCCCCAGTGACTCACCTCCTCCACCATGACCCACCTACTTATATTTACCAGCCAGTTAGTCCATTTAAACTAAGATCAACTGATTAGGTTATAGTTCTCATTATCTAATTATTTACCTCAGAATATTCCCTCATTTACAGAGATTTGGGGTGACATCTCAAATCCAAATCATCACAGATGTGTAAGAAGAATTAAGTTATCCTGAACCCTTGAAGCCTATTTATTTAAAGCAAGAGTAAAATGTAAAATTATTATGACTCTTGTATTCGTCAGAATTTTCTGGAAAATCAGAACTATATAAGCTATATATAGATATATCAAAAGATAATTTATATGAAGTATAAATTCAAACAGTTATGAAAACAGAGAAATCCTTCAATCTGTCCAATGCTGTTGGTATAGTTGCAGTTCAAGCTTGAAGGTCAAGATCCAGAAACAGAGACACCCAAGGTCAGGAGAAGTCAGATGGCCCAGCCCAAGAGAGACATTGTGAATTTGCTCTATTTATCCTTTTTTCTATTTAGGTCCCCCAAGGGATTGGATGATGTCCACAGCTGTTGATTAGGGTGATCTTCTTTATTCTTTCTACCTATGCAAATGCTTATCTTTTCCAGGAACACCCTCACTGACACGTCCAGAAATAATGTTTTCCAGCTCTCTGTGAATCTGTAAATCTAGTCAGTTAAAGTTCTCTCTTTCTCTGGCTTTTGCTCTCTCCCTTTCCTTGTGCCATCCTTTCCCAGCCCTTCTGCTATTTGGTATGGATTTTATAACTTAATTAGTCTTCTATTGGGTAGAAATTTATTTGATTTAGCTCATGACTTGACTTACAGTGTTTTGTTTTTTTTTCCAAGAAATCTATGGACCTCTCTCACTTAGATGGATCTTCTACCAAAGAAAATAGACTTAGTGTGTCTCAGGGCACAAAGCCCTAATAGACACCCATTCTTATTGGTTGTTTCAAAACAAAGTAGGTATTTTACTAGTCTTTTTTTGTTTGAGGCTTTTTTGTTTACTAGGATGTGGGAAGTAAGCAGAGTAGTATAACATCAACATTAAAAGATGTGTTTCTTTCTAAAATCAAATAGTTCAACCTACCATTATCCCAATGGCTTTTAGCAATGGAAAAAACTTAGTAGCATATATTGATGGTTAGGCTAGTTGGATTCATAGCTGATTTTTTTTTCCAAAGAGAAAAATACCTAAAGCAAAGAAAACTAAAGAAAAATAAACAACCCTCCCCCAATAAAAAAATCCCAAATAGATCCTGGATCTAAATTTAAAAAATAAAAAGGAAATTTTGGTTCTAGCTCTATCTTGTAAAGAACTTGAAATTTCTAGTACCTGATGTTAGATGACCATCCCGTGTCAATGTTGAAAATACTAAAAATCACTTACTTTTTAGTATTTTTAGGACGAACTTCTATCCTGAAATACAGAGGCTTCTAGGAGCTACACTATTGAGGGGAACCCCACAATTTTGTGGGTTTAACCTCAAGGCACCTCTCCAAATTTTTACATTTAATGTCCTTGAAAAATGTACAATGGCTCTGGTGAGGTAAAGGAAGCATAATCATTGAGAAATACATGAGGAGCTTGCTCCATTAACAATATCTACTTTCTAAAGAAATGATCTTATCAACTCTTTGTTCCACCTGTAAGAAGAAAATTTCCCAGGTATCTAGTCTGTTGGTTCCTTCTAGTCTACTGGTCTCACATAATGGTGGAAAATAGCTAAGAAAAACTTGTGAAATTCATAGTCCAGTATAACAGATTGAAACTTGGTTATCAGCTTACAGCATGATTTCTCTTTACCATTTTCTCTTTGTCAATAGGAACCCAGTATATTACAATCCAATTGATTAAAATTGGAAAAAGGCAGTAAGTTGCAGGCTCTGAGACACAGTTCTTAGGTGAGCTTAATATCAAGAGGGAAGAAAAAAGCAAGAACACTAAAGAAATTTGAAACCTTTAGCATCTAAATATATAATAAATGTTAAATATAAAACCTTACATAAAACACCTACTTATATCAGTTCACAAAATTTGATATGTTATGCCCAGCTTTTGATACAAAATTATGACATTCTAAGGGGAAAGACAAACAAACAAAAGAAACAAAAACAAAGTCTGAAGAGATAAAAACATTATTAGAAACAGATTCAGATTTAATGCAAAGTTGGAAGTATCTGAGAGAGAGTTCAAAATAGCTGATTTGTATTTTGAGGATTCCAGGGGGAAAGAATACCATAGATTGTAGTAATAACAAGAGAGAGAGAAATTAAGAATTTTTAAACAAAATATGCTAATGGAAAAACAAAACATAGAATAAAAGCAGAATGCCTTTGAAGGCAAGTCAGAGGACTAGACACTGCTAAGGAAAATGTCAGTAGATTGGTCATATAATCTTCAAGTGAAATGTAAACAGAAAACCAATGTGATAACACATCCAATAGCTGTTATTTGAAGGTTGACTTACATTAGTTAAAATATATATTGTAAACTCTAAGGTAAGAACTAAAGTGTTCAAAAGTATAATTGAGGCCTACGGTTGTGGCTCAGCGGTAGGACACTCACTTCGCTTGTGCTAGACCCTGGGTTTGATCCTCAGCATCACATAAATATAAATTAATTAAATAAAGGTATTGTGTCCAACTATAACTAAGAAAAATAAATAAATTTGAAAAAAGTATAATTGATATAACTATGTAGAAATATAATGATGAAATGATCAATTAAAACCAGAGAAGTCAGAAAAAGAGGGGGAAATTGGTATAACTATTGGAAACAGTTATAAATATGGTAGATATTAATTTAACTATATAATAATCTTTTAAAGTTAAATAGTATACCATTCAAAACTAAGAAATAAAATTCAGAGTGAGAGAGAAAAGGAGATCCAGTCACATATTGTTTGCAAGAAACCCACGTTTTATATAAAGACTCAGAAAGTATAGGGAAAGAGAAAGATACACCATTCCACATTAATCAAAAGAAATCAGAAATAGCTATCTATATTTCAGACAATGTAGACTTCAGAACAAGAAAAATTATGAGGGATAAAGAGCAGCATTGCATGATGGTGATGGAATAAATTCTTCAAGAAAATACACTCTGTATGTATGTATGTTCATAGCAACAGAACTTCAACATACATAAGCAAGAACCTACAGAACTCCAAGGAGAGACAAAATTGTAACCTGTAATTGGAATGTCAACATTCTTCCTTCAGTAATAAATCAAGCAGGCAGAAAAACAGCAAAGATACTGGCACTAAAAATCAATATGATCTAATTGTCTTTTATAGAATAATTTATCCAACAAAAGCAGAAGATACCATCTCAAACTTGAATAAAAATTTCTACAATATATAGAATATTTTGTTCTAAAGAAAAAAAAATTGGTGGGGGGAGGGTACTGGGCATTGAACTCAGGGACACTCAACCACTGAGCCACGTCCCCAGCACTAATTTATATTTTATTTAGACAGGGTCTCACTGAGTTTCTTAGAGCCTCACTTTTTCTGAGGTTGGCTTTGAACTCTTGATCTTCCTGCCTCAGCCTCCCAAACTGCTGGGATTACAAGCATGTGCCAGCATGCCGGTGCATTTTAACAACTTTTTAAAAAACAAAAATCATAGAAAGTATGTCCTCATCTCACAGTAGCATTAAACTACAAAAGAAGGACAGAAAGATAGCTGAAGAAATCTAAAATCCCCAAATACTTGAAATTTAAACAATATGCTTATAACTAACATACATGTCTGAGAAAATATTTCAAAATAAAATTTTAAACTATTTCTAACTAAGCAAAAATGCAACATACCAAAATTCATGAAATGGGCCCAAAGCAGGGTTTGGAAATAGTTTTACAGAATGAATGTCTGTATTAAAGAAGAAGAAATATCTAAGATCAATAATGTATGCTTTCATCTTAAGAGATCAATTTAATCCTAAAACAAAGAGAAGTTACTTCTAAAGTAAATTGAATTTTATTCAAAAGTAAGTAAAATTGAGCCAAAAAAAAGGGAAAAATCAAGACAATTTAAAGATAGTCTTTTGGAAATAAAATAATTAAGTTAATATGCTTCTAAACCAGTCTCTAAGAAAAAAGAAAGGTGGTACAAATGAACAATATCAGAAATTAAAGAGTAGTAATCACCAATAGTCCCACAAACATTAAAAAGACTTCAAAATGTTACTATGGACAACTATGATAAGTCACAGATTGGACAATTTAGAGAAAATGAACCAATTCCTCAGAAGACAAAAAAATACCAAGACTCCCACGAAGGAAAGAAATAATGTGAATAGGTCTGTATCTTTATTAAAGAAATTGAATCAATGATTAAAAACCTTTCAAAAAAGCTCCAGATGGTTCCACAAGTGAATTCTTCCAAACCTTTAATGCAGAAAAGATAGTAGCTTTATCTCTTACAGACAACAGAGGGAATACCATGTATCTCATTTTATAAATCCTATGTTCTTTTATTCCAAACCCAAATAAGTACAATGTTCCCTTATACCAAAATCAATTAGGTACATTATAAAAAAAGGAAAGATATTGTCTGCATTCATAACAGAGATGTAAACATTCTCAAGAAATGCTAAGAAGTTAGTCTAATTATATAAACAAAGGTTTAATTTTGATGATCAAGTAGAATTGATTTGAGATACACAAGACTAATTGTGTACCTGGAATTCAAAATCAAAAATCAATAAATGTAACTCACTGCAACAGGCTGACAGAGAAAAGTCCCAGGATCATAATAATTAAATAATAAAAAATTTAAAAAATTTACAAAATTACAGTATTCACACAGGATAAAATCTCTCAGTTTACTAGGAATAGAGGAAAAGGCCATCAACTTGGTAAGGAACATTTATGAGAAGGTACAGCCAACATTATACTTAATTGTGAAAAGCCTAATGCTTGTCCTCAAAGATCAGGCATAAGACAGGAATATTCTTTGTAATGACACCTATTGAATTCTATGGTGGAAATTATAGATAGTTCAATAATATAAGAAAAGGAATGAGATGCATATAGATTCAGAAGGAAGAAATAAAACTCTTCTCACAGATAACCTGTCTATGTAGAAAACCACAAAGAATGAACCAAAAAATTTCCTGGTACTAACCAACAAATATAGCAAGATTGCAGGAGCCATAGTTAACATAAAAAAAAAAAAAAACACCCTGATTTCCTACTGGGAATAAAAAAAAATATTTACAGTTGTATAAAAATAACTCTATATAGATATAAATCTGACAATGTATAGAAAGGATTAGATGTGAAAAATACAAAACTGATTAAAGAAATCATAGAAAATCTAAATAATGAAAAGACATTCATGATTGAAAGACTTAACATTGCTAAGATGGAAATTCGTCAACAAAATCCTAATCAAAATCTCAGAAAGTTATTTTTTACATATTTGCCGCAGTCCGGCTGCAGCAAAATAACCGGGGGGTGACGAACAACTTGTGTACCTTGATGCAGCAGGAGAGGGAGCCGTTTATTGTAGAATAAGAGCGATATTTATACATTTTACACAGCTTATCGAATTAGCATAAAATAGATACAGCAGTCAACCAATAAGGAATCTCCACACTTAATGGCTCGTTTTTGTTACTTCACAAACCACTCCCTCTGGCATTTTGCCAGGCGCCATCCAGACTTTTTTACAGACTCTAACATTTCTCTGGCAAAATAACAGGTGCCAATCTGACTTGTTTACAGACCTTAACACATATTGACAAATGAATTTTAATGTTTCTATGGGAAAGCAAAGAACTAATAATAGATAAACCATTCCTAAAAAGGAGCAAGTTGAAAAACTTTTACTCTCCTATTTCAAAACTTAGTATAAAGCTATAGTCAATACAGCAGTTGGCAATAGATTGGACACGTAGATCAATGGTACAGAATACAGAGCCCAGAAATAGACACACACACATATATAGCCAACTGACCTTTGAAAATTGAGGAAAGGAAATTCAATAGAGAAAGGACAATCTTTCAACAAATGCTGATGAAAAAATTCAACATCTGTATTAAAAATATTATCTACACACAGAACTTAAACCTTACACAAAAGTTAACTCAAAATGCATCATTTACCTGAGTATGGTACAAATCTACAAAACACCCACAAAAAACTATAAAAAACAATCAACTATGATTTGTCAATGAATTTTTAGATCTAATAACAGAGACAATCAACAAAAAAAGATAGCTGGATTAAATTGAAATTAAATTTTTTTGCTATGTGAATTACTTTGTCAAGAATGAAAAACAATAGGACTGAGAAAAAATATTGGAAAAACATATCTGATAAAAGACTTGTACGTGAAATACAGAGAATTCTTTAAACAATAAAGAATCAAATGGCCCAATTAAATATAGGCTAAAGACCTGAACATATGTTGCAGCAAAGAAGATACTGAGATAATAAATACTGAGATAAAGATAAGATACTGAGATACTGAATAATAAATGTAATGAGATGCTCAAACTCACTTGCCATCAAGTAATTACACATTAAAAACGAACATGAGATACCACTAACACAACTTTCAGAAGAGCTAACATCCAAGAAGTTGACAAAACCAATTCCAGAGGCAGAGGAACTCTCTTTCCTATGGGAATGCAAAAATGGGACAACCACTTTGGGAAATAGTTTATCAGTTTTTAGAAAACTAAGATAACACATTAGTAAACAGTTTAGCAGCTTCCAAATCATCTGTTTCAGAAGATGAAATAACCCAAATCATGTGAAAAACTCCAATGGCCAAGGCTGAAAATTTTTTTTTATTTATTTTTAAATTTTTTTTTTAATTTTTTTTCAGGTGTTCAGTTTTTTATTTGTTCTAATTAGTTATACATGATGGTAGAATGCATTTTTTATTAGTTGCTCATGACAATACAATGATCTTGACATATCATACATTTGATTTAAATGGGGTATGTATTCTCATTTTTTCATGCATACAGGTATTCCTCCATTCTTACTGACCTCTTTACCAAGTGATGCCCATGAGAAGGGAGGGGGCTATGCTCCGCCTGCTGAGAGGGTGTAGTATCTCCATTCATTATTTGAAATTCTTCTGAGTGGGAAAGCTGTCTTTCCACTTATTTATTTATTTAGTTATTAATTTATGTGAGTATGAACTTGGGGATGTTAATTTTATACTTTGTGTTAGCATCCAAATTTTCAGCATGTATGTATATACGTGGCTGTATAACCAATGCTGAAAATTTTGAACAGCAAAATGAAGAAATAAAATTTGGATACTAACACAAAGTATTAAACATCCAGAGGAACCTAAGAAGAAATAATTAATACAACATGGGTTGGACTTTGGAATAGGAAAAGGACATGAGATAAAAGGTGTGGAGATCTGAATAAGTTACAGTTTCAGTTAATAGTCAGGTGTCAACATTAGTTCATCAATTATGAAAATTGTGCCATATTAGTGTAGGCTGTTAATAAAGATGGAATGTAGAACTGGGTAATTATGTATTACTATCTTTTCACTTTTTTTCTGTTAATCTAAGGCTATTCCAAGAAATAAACTTTATCTAATGAAAAATTATCAAGGAAATAAAAGTGTATTCAGAAAACTGAATCCTCAATCATTTTAGAATAATTGAATTTAAAAAAAAATTGTATTAGCCTTCAAATGTAGGATAATAATGGAATAGGTTTGAAAAAAAGAAAAAGGAACTCAGAAAATTCAGCCCTCAAGAGACTCTTTTAATATCTTTTATTTTTAGTTTTGATTGATACATAACATATATATTCAAGGATATAATTCTTATGTTTTAAATAATAGATGCTGTCCTCATTTAAACTTAATTAAAATAATACAAAATGGATAAATTTTGATATAAAGAAACAAGTAAATTTGTAATTGAGACTAAAATGTTTTGATGATAATATGAAAACAACAAATCATAGAAGCCAGATTTTCCACTGTGCTATGTAACTTTTGATATACTCTAGGTTTAATTATATATGTTAAATATTAAAGGTTTTCAGGAGTAGAAATATAAAAGGACATGTAACTTTTAAAGAAATAGGAACAATATAAAACAACAACAGAAAGCTACTATATCAATCAAAATAAGAGTGAAAGAAAGAAAATGGACTTTTAAAAAAACCATCAAAAGTAGAATACATAAAGTAAAATGGCACAGATACATACAAGGGTTCATTAATCAAAATATACTGAATTAAATTCTGTTCTTAAAATATAGATATTCTTAGAATGTCTTAAACATTCCCAAAACAAAAATCCATTGACATACAACAGCCATACTTGAAATCAAAATACATAAAAAAGATTGAATACAAAAGGGTAGAATAATGTATTACCAGAAAATATTAATTAAAAGAAGGAATTGGAGAAATGCTATTATCAAGCAAAACTAATTCAAAGCAATGATTTATAGGAGGCAAAGGGAAATACTTTAGACTGGTAAAAATAACTACACTGAGGTGATATGACAGTCATGAACTTTTAAATGTACACAGTTCAAAATACATGAAGAAAAACATGTAGAAAGTAAGGAGAAATTCACAAATAATAACATTAAATGATTCTAAACCTCTGTTATGTACACATTAGTACAGCAGACAGACAAATAATCATGGTAATAATTGAAAACAACATTTATGCAAGCTTCTGCATGTGTGTGGATGTTTGTGAGGACAAAAGGTATCTGTGCATAGGTGTATATATTCTCAGAAAGGATAATAAATGTGTCTCTTCACACAAAATGTTCTGAAACACCCATTGTGCCTTATGGTACACAGCAGGAAACTCTAGTTGCTCACCTAACATATCCAAATACTTCCTACCTCCTCTTTCTTCTTTGCTAAATAAAACAACAGTGGCTTTTCATTTCAAAGAAGAAAGTGAAGGGATTTATGAAAGTGGAGTCCTTGTAGAAATCACACAGTATCATTTTAATATGATGATGGACAGTAGAAACTTTGATAGTTTGGGGTTATGGAAGATGTTTTTTTTCAGATGGAAAACAGCTCAGACTTTCATACTAATGAATAGACTCTGGCAGGAAGACTAGCAAGCCCGGCTGTAAGAGGGAACTGCAGTGAAATCTTTGAGAGGCAAGAGAGAAAGAGATCCAGAGCAAAGCAAGAAGTGGGGGTTTGGACAGAAATGGACAAATTTCTACTTTTAATAAAAGACAGAGACTATTATTTTGAGATTTAGTTTGAATAAAATACAATGTCAATCACATGATTGAAATGGAAACCCCAGTTTCAGTCACTACGTGGCAAAATTAAAATGTTGGGAATTCAAAGATTTATGAATTAGAAAGAAACATTTTTTTCCTTGAATTAAGTAATTAATGACAAAACTGTATTTTTTCCCCACAAATTTTGGTTGGTTTGCTTGATAAGTATTACCAAACCATGTATTTTTATCATCTGAGTATGGGCAAGAAGCGATCTTCTGGCAAAGATTGTAAAAATGTTATTAGAGATGAATATAAAATATCTAGTAGTAGATTAATTGAAATAGAAAAATGATAAAATGATAAAAGGTTTTGCTGAAGATTATTTCTGAAAAAAAAAGGAAAAAGGCAAATAGATCAGTTGGGATTAAGTGGTGGGAACGCATTGTTTGCAATTTAAACTTTCTAGATTGTGAAAAAATACTACATGTTATTTTTATCAAATAGCACTCCCCCCACCTGAACTAAGGCATGGGAGGGAATCGTTGTAAATCTTTTATTCCCATGACTACTTTTGTGCTTTTCCTTTCAAATGAATGTGAAAGCCTCTGTGGAAATGAAAGACAAAGAACAAAATGTCTAAGAGATGAATTTTAGATCCCGTTTAGGTCAGTTTTCTAGGAAATGTTACTCATTTTGCTCTTTTTATGTTTCTTTTTCCTTCATCCTCCCCCCCACACATTTTAGGGAATAGGTTATAAAACAGAGATTTAAATGAATTATATAAAATTTTAGACCTAAATTTCTCTAAAATGTTAACTATTGAATTTGGCAGTTTGAGTCTTCACTGAATTACTTCTTCGGGGGAAAGGGGAGGGGAGGAGGTAAGGAGGACTTGTTGGGGAGGAGAAGGAAGAGAAGGTGATTATTTCAAGTTAACAAAAACAAGTTTTGATTTGTGAACTCACACAGAGATGACATTCTTTCCAGAATTAGGCTAACTAAGTGTACAAGGGTCAAAGAATGAAATCATGCTTGGATGGAGCTTTGGTCTATTAAGCTTTACATTGTCTGTTTTTCTCTGATGTAAAGTTTCTCATTTTTCACAAAATTCTTTGAATCTTCCTACTTTGAAATACAATAAAGTTTAGGGAATAGACAAGACTAACCTCTTGTATTCAACTAGGTAATGTTAACATTGTCCTCTTCGACTGAAGTCTTTCAGGGATGGAGAATAAAGATAAAAGTACAGTAAAAAAAAAGGGGGGGGGTTGCTAATATAAGAAATGATACTGAATTGAATGAAAATTGAAGTATTATAACTAACCAGGAGACTAGGGAATTGATGACCTTGCCACTCTCTGAAAGACTGTATACTATTCTGGAAAATTCAGTGAATGCAAACTTCTGTATGTAAATGGGCAAAGTGACTGTGACAGAGGGTCAAGATGTCCCAGAGGTCTTTAAAAGAATTTAGAGAAATTTAAAATCATGTATACAACAACATGTTAATTTAAAGTTTTAAAGGAAGTGAAAAAATGACACTGTAAAAAACAAAGTGGGCTGGGGGTGTGTCTCAAGTGGTAACATGCTCGCTTGGCATGCGTGGGGTGCTGGGTTCGATCCTCAGGACCATATAAAAAAAAAAAGATGTTGTGTCCACCTAAAACTGAAAAATAAATATTAAAAAATTCTCTCTCTCTCTCTCTCTCTCTCTCTCTCTCTCTCTCTCTGTGTGTGTGTGTGTATATATATATATATATATATATATATATATATATATTTTTTTTTTTTTTTTTTTTTTTTTTTTTAAGTGTAGAGTATAAATGTCGGGATCTGGTCCAGATTTAGAAAGAAACTTTGCAAATTCACCAAGGCATAGGGAAAAAAATGCTCATTATAAAATGAGAAGGAAAGGTAAGCTTTTTAAAAAACTTTTGAAAAGCTGTATTTTTTTCCCCACAAAGCAAGCAAACACATGAATTCTCAATGTGTTTAAATTACAGTGCACAAAGTAAATATTTTCTTTTCCCTATGTATTTGCAACTGAAAATAAGAGAATTTTAAGGATTTCGGGAAAAACTTCAAGATCACAGAACGATCATAACCATTGGCATTAAATTAAGATTTTTTTTAAGCATGGTTTCAATTCATATATTCATTTTTATGGTTGCACACTGCAAAGAGGGGACTGCTTTTTTATGAAATAAAGCCATCTGTTTCAAGTTCATTCTGAAGTTTGAAGAAGAATGGGGTCAGAAAATGCCAATTGACTTCCTTCAGTGCAAGGAGATAATGTAGGGCGAGAAGAGATGAAGATCATCAAAACGCCCCACTCTTACAGGCCAAAACAATAAGATACTACACAAGTGCCCATGTTTCTCACATCAAAATTCAACTTAACAATTCTCTTCAGGACCACAAAAATCAAGCAGACTTTGTGAATTAAATTTAATAAATAAGTGAAAGCTGAAGAATTTATATTAGTGACCTAAAGGCAAGAACTAATTCATTATGCAAATCAGAACACTATTGAGAGTAAAAGGGATGCTTAAAATCAGTTAAAACTGTATAATTTTTGAAATTGACTAATGAATCAGTTTTATTAATTTAGTGAAACTAAAAAATAATTCTATTCAAATGCTCTTTTAATATTCTTTCTAAAAATAAAAATACCATGCATCTTTGTAAATTAAAGCAAACCTTAAAAAAACGACTTCAAATTTAATATGTAAATATTAGAAATGGAGAGCAAAATAATTTTATTTGGCACTTATTCACATTCTTTTCTCATTTTTAAAATTATGCCCATTTCCAATAAGATGCCACCTTTTTTTTGGTAGAGAGTGAAACTTGAAAATAAGTCTAAATTTTTCCTAAAAAATTATTGTCAAAGTTATTCTTTGGGCATAACACCTTTAAAATTGTTAATACCTTTTAATTAACATATATGTAGATTATAATTTTTAAGAAAAAAATTCACTGTAGTCACTGAGCTTCCTGATAAATATATGGTTTTTCCTATTAAGTGGAGGCTATTATAAATAGAAACTTTTTAATTTAAATATTTTATCTGAAAGAAGTTCACTTGTTTTTCTTTCATAGAAACATTCTTTGAAATATAAGGCAAATAAGTTTTTTAAGTAAGTTCTTACTTTTATGATTCTTTATTATTTATGGATAAATATTATGTTTTGAAGTCATAGGGCATTCTCAATTTATTCTGTTCTCATAGAGATTATCAATTTGTACAATTTAATACCTTTTAACTAACATCTATGTAGATTATAATAGTTTAAGAAAAAAATTCAGAAAAAAAAATGAGAAGACAGAGGAGACAAAGAGAAAGAGAGAAATTTCCATAATTATAGTTCAATATATATGGGAAGAGTAATGGGTAGACTATTGTAGTTTTTTGGAATTATAAATTGTATCCACCAAAATTAATTCTAAGAGCATATAGCTATATAGACTTCTTAATTTAGAAAACAAACACACAAACAAAAAAAAAACACTGCTGTATCTTGATAATGTGTTCCATGAACATTTGAATTCTTATCATTTTAGTAAAATACAATGAACTTAATTTCAACATTAGTGCTCAATTTTTCAACTGTATTTACAATAGCATTCATAATAATATCAAGGAATTACCTTCAACTGAATTTGTTTTTAAATGTTCTTATTACATGATTTGGATAAAAATATCTAAACAGTGTCATAAATAACTGATTTTCTATTTAAAAGGTCTATTTAAAAAAATTAGTATCTTAACTCTTTGTAGAATTTTTTTTGCTAGTGGAACCAACCCATTATAGTTATAGCTTGTTTAGAGTATGTATAAGAAAATTTTACATAGAAAATGAGATATTAACTTAGAAGATTTACTTGATCTAAATGAAAAGTTATGCTTTACAGAGCAATAAGCAAACACATTTTAAAACAATATGTTAAATTATTATTATTCATTCCAGACTTATTAAATAAAATAGTGTTAGCTACCATATTTTTAAGTGACAACAGATTTTTTTAGCTTATATTTGTTCCTTCTGACTCTTAATCTCTATCTCCCTAGGGGCTTAAGAAGTGGGTAAATGTCAATAAATATTTTGTGAATATTATCTGTTCATAAATGGAAATTCAGTACTTTATTTTTAACTTGCACTTCTTTTTTTCAGACCTCCTTACATTTCATTGCAAAAGAAAAATGTGAATTCAAAAATTAATGAAGATTTATGGTATCTAATAAAAAGAAACGTGTAACAAGGGGTTTCAAATACTCTCTATGAGCTGTGCAATGGGTCTATTGAACCTTAATTTGCTGCATATATTCATTTGCTACTCCTGTATAATTTGCCCTTTGGCCAGTGGTTGTCCCAGCAGTTTCAGGCAATGTGGAGTTCGGTGCTTCTCCCACCTGGAACCTAAAGGTGTTCTTTGTCTCTCCATCCTTAGGTCCTAACTCACTTTATTTTGTCAGTACCCTGTATTTTGTCTTTGTACATAGAAGGAGACCATTAATTACTTTGTACATGAAAAGAGATAGGTAAACAGAAGATGGAAAAATATACCCTGTTCATGGATAGGCAGAACTAACATCATTAAAATGGCAATATTACCAAAAGTTCTCTATAGGTTCAATGCAATGCCAATCAAAATCCCAACGGCATTTCTTGTAGAAATAGATAAAGCAATCATGAAATTCATATGGAAAAATAAAAGACCCAGAATAGCAAAAGCAATTCTAAGCAGGAAGTGTGAATCAGGAGGTGTAGCAATACCAGATTTCAAACTGTACTACAAAGCAATAGTAACAAAAACAGCATGGTACTGGTACCAAAACAGGGGGGTGGACCAATGGTATAGAATAGAGGACACAGAAACCAATCCACAAAATTACAACTATCTTATATTCGATAAAGGGGCTAAAAGCATGCAATGGAGGAAGGATAGCATCTTCAACAAATGGTTCTGGGAAAACTGGAAATCCATACGCAAGAAAATGAAACTGAATCCTCTCCTCTCGCCATGCACAAAAGTTAACTCAAAATGGATCAAGGACCTTGATATCAAATCAGAGACTATGCGTCTGATAGATGAAAAGGTTGGCTCCGATCTACATATTGTGGGGTTGGGCTCCAAATTCTTTAATAGGACACCCATAGCACAAGAGTTAATGACAAGAATCAACAAATGGGACTTACTTAAACTAAAAAGTTTTTTCTCAGCAAGAGAAACAATAAGAGAGGTAAATAGGGAGCCTACATCATGGAAACAAATTTTTACTCCTCACACTTCAGATACAGCCCTAATATCCAGAGTATACAAAGAACTCAAAAAATTAAACAATAAGAAAACAAATAACCCAATCAACAAATGGGCCAAAGACCTGAACAGACACTTCTCAGAGGAGGACATACAATCAATCAACAAGTACATGAAAGAATGCTTACCATGTCTAGCAGTCAGAGAAATGCAAATCAAAACCACCCTAAGATACCATCTCACTCCAGTAAGATTGGCAGCCATTATGAAGTCGAACAATAACTATGGCTGGCGAGGATGTGGGGAAAAGGTTACTCTTGTACATTGCTGGTGGGACTGCAAATTGGTGCGGCCAATATGGAAAGCAGTATGGAGATTCCTGGGAAAGCTGGGAATGGAACCACCATTTGACCCAGCTATTGCCCTTCTCAGACTATTCCCTGAAGACCTCAAAAGAGCGTACTACAGGGATACTGCCACATCGATATTCATAGCAGCACAATTCACAATAGCTAGACTGTGGAACCAACCCCGATGCCCCTCAATAGATGAATGGATAAAAAAAATGTGGCATTTATACATAATGGAGTACTACGCAGCACTAAGAAATGACAAAATCATGGAATTTGGAGGGAAATGGATGGCATTAGAGCAGATTATGCTAAGTGAAGCTAGATAATCCCTAAAAACCAAATGCCAAATGTCTTCTTTGATATAATGAGAGCAACTAAGAACAGAGCAGGGAGGAAGAGCCGGAGGAAAAGATTAACATTAAACAGAGTCATGAAGTGGGAGGGAAAGGGAGAGAAAAGGGAAATTGAATGGAAATGGAAGAAGACCTTCATTGTTATACAAAATTACATATAAGAGTTTGTGAGGGGAATGGGAAAAATTAAGGAGAGAAATGAATTACAGTAGATGGGGTAGAGAGAGAAGATGGGAGGGGAGGTGAGGGGGGATAGTAGAGGATAGGAAAGGTAGCAGAATACAACAGTTACTATTATGGTTTTATGTAAAAATGTGGATGTGTAACCAATGTGATTCTGCAATCTTTGTAATGTTTTGAATAACCAATAAAAAAAACATAAAATAAAGAAAGCTTGGGAAGGAAAAAAATAAAGTGACATCACCCCCCCCCCAAAAAAAAATAAACAGAGTTGGCTTCTTTAAGATGATGAAACATTAAAAAGGAGACAATATACAAAAATAAAATGTAGTTACAAGTGTGATGAATTTATGTGTTAGTCAGCTTTTTGTCAATATGCCCAAAATATGTGACAAGAACTATTTAGAGGATGGAGTTTATTTGGAGCTAATGGTTACAGACTTTCAGTCTAAGGTTGACTGATTCTGTTCTTCTACGACTGAAGTAAGGCAACGTTATGACAGAAGGGTATGGTCTCAGCTTATGTCAGCCATGAAGCTGAGAGTATGAGAAGAACCAGTGACAAGAGATAGTATAAGGGCATGTCCCCAGTGACTGACTTTCTCCATGCTGTGTCCCACTTACCTACAGTTTCAAACCAGTAGTCAATTTAAATTGTTAATCCATGAAGTGGGTTAATCAAGTAATGAGGTTGTAGATTTCCTAATCTAATCATTTCACTTCTGAACATTCCTACACTACCCAACCAATAAGTATGGTGAGAAACATTAAAAGTTCAAACCATAACTATTTATAAAGGAAGAGAATAAGCTATTAGGAGAAAGATTAGCAAGACAGATGATTTAGAATAAAGATTAGAGAATGTTGTGATGAAGGCTTCTCAAATATGTAAAATTTTTTCAATATCAGAAAAAATTGAATTGAAATAAAATTGAGGGAGACAGAGAAAGGCATTTTTAATGCAAAATATTCCATTGCACAATGAAGAGCTAACATGAATCTCTACATATCAAAGAATATAACTGCAAAATAAAATTTACAGACTGTAGGAATGACAATAAAGAAGTCTGACACACTGAAAAATTTGAAATTACCACTGAAGACTTAAAAACCAGGTTGATAAATATGTGTAGACTACAATAATGGGAAAATGTTAATGAAGTCTAAAATAGTCATTAGCTACTAGCAAGTCATTGGATGTTTTAATAATTTTCATGAAAATTAAATGTTCATGATTTAAGTGAGAAAGTCTAGATTCATAACTATGCACACCAACTTAGCTATGAAAACATACATACATCTATATCAAATGAATATACAATGTTTAAGAAAAACATCATTAAATTACTTTGGAAATTTTCTTTGGTTGGAGTTTGGGTAATTGTAAAATTTTTCTTCTCTTTTTTTCTGTTCTATAGTAAATGACATTCATTATCAAATTAAACACCAAACTAACTTTTCTTTTTAACAGAAAGATCATAACTGTTAGCTCCTTTGATAAAGTATGGACATAAGGAAAAAAGATACCAGAGTTCTGTTTACCTGCATGGTAAACTGGTTGTAAAGTGGATCCAATTCTCTATTCCTCTCTTTATTAACATCCTTCACAATCTGTCTTTGAGGCTCTTCCTTTTAAGATATACTCTCTCTCCTAAGTTAAAAAATGCACTGGTCTGACAGTTAATTTTAGCAGACAATAAACAGAAGTGAGGGAACATTGTCCCCTACCACCCATCATGAGTTTTGAAAGTCTTGCATGCTTTTTTTTCCTTTTTTTTCCCCTGTCCTTGGACCTTGAAAGCCAGCCTGGGCTAGCACATTAGAGGATATAAGAGGTACCTGGAGAAAAGCAGTCAACAGTCAGCCAAACCCACAGATTAGAGAGCAGTCAAGATCAGCTGAGCCAACAATCTGACTCAGCTAACTTAGACAACTTGACAACAGCTCACACAGACTTATTTGTAAACACAAGAAAACAAGAATCTTCAGACTTATCCAAAGCTTTGTGAACAATAATGAATTTTTATGTTTTAAAACCATTAAATTTGGGTGTGATGTTTTGCAAAATTAAGTGATGGCTGTTTTAGTCAGTTACTTCATCTCTGTGACTAAAAGATGCAAGCAGAACAATTGTAAAAGAGGAAAAGTTTATTTGAGGGCTCACAGTTTCAGAGGTCTTAGTCCATAGAAGGCCAACTCCATTCTTTTGGGCTCAAGGAGAGGCAGAACATCATGGAAGAATAGTGTGGCAGAGTGAAGCAGCTCATATGGTGATCAGAAAGCAAAGAGAGAGACTGCTCTCCAGATACAAAATACATACCCCATAGCCACACCCCCAAGGAACCACTTTCCCCAGTCACATTCCACCTGCCTCCAGTCATCACTCAGTTAATCCCATCAGGGATTAATTAACTGATTAGGTTAAGGCTATAAGCGAATCATTTCTCCTCCAGACCTTCTTGCGTTGTGTCACACACGATCATTTGAGGGACACCTCACATTCCAATCATAAGAGTGGTAAATGATAGCCGAGGTAGAAATTTACACTTCACAGAGAAGGCTCTCCTAAAATTGGTATTTTTAGTTCAGGGAAAACATGAAATATATGACATTTGACTTTGTGACTGGCCGGGGTGGGATAAAAAAAATAAAGTTGTAAACTGTTAATAAAGGCTAGAAGTATCGTAAGGAAACTAATAATTGGGGCCTGTAAAAGTGATGATGCATGTAATGTCATCACCAAATAATTGATAAAACTGTTGCTGCACAACTTCAGAAGATGGAAATTTATCTAATGAACTTTTTGGATTTGCCTGAGGAGATCTCGAGGCAGATCATTGAAAGCATCAGCTGGATTTTCCTAATTATTTAGAGTATGGCAAGAAATTTATGAACTACAGGAAAAGCTGTCCAGTTTCTAAGCAGAATTTAGAGGGTATATGAGAGGGCCAGAGTTATGGGCTATAGAATAAAATAGTTTCTTTCCTTCATTCCCTTTAGTCAAGAAAAGATTATCAAAGTAAGAACAACCTGGGGAATAGATTAAAAAAAAATCAATGTGAATTAAGACTTTTTGTAAAAAGCCTCTGGAAGAATTACAAAGGAGCTTATCTGCCCCTTATAGGTAGACAGAGGGGCTGTTAGCAATAAAGAGGGTCTCCCATAGATATATGTTCCATATGAGTGTGCACAAAGGATTTTTTGTTTTTTTGAGTGGAGTGGATACAAATCAAATGAGTTGAAAGTCCACACAAGTTTTTAAGAGAATGCATAGACAATAGTGTCATTATCTTGGCCTGAAAGATGGTGAGATCGTTTAAAATGCCAAAAGCCTTCAGAGTCCCCTTCTTCCATGAATGGTCATCTACGGAGAAAAATGATAAGAGGGTATAACTTCTCCCAACCATTTCAAGGTGGAGGAGGAAAGAGATGGAAAAGCCACAAGTTCTTGAGAGGGGGGAATTGTGGAAAATAATGAACAGGGAGCCTGACCCAGGGAGGAGAATGGAGGTCGAATCTGGGAACATTCTCTTTTCACAGAATCAGAGCTTCTGGAAATATTTGCCCAGTTAGATTGCAGGATTCTTAATGTCCAGAGAAGTCTCCCATCTTAGTCCTTTTGAATGAAGGTTCTGGGAATTAAAATTTCCTGCCTTGTCTCTCCATGGTACTCTGGGCAATGATGTTGGAATGCGAATAACTTGTCCATTTAGTTCATAAGTCTCTGAGTCAAAATTTGCTTCATCTGAAGACTTGTCTCCAGATGTGTCGATTATAGAGTGCTGGACTTTAAGGGCAATACAATAATTGAAAATTAATTTGGATGCCATGTAAGGAAGTGAGACAATTTGTCTGTGAGAGTGGTACAAAATTGGGGTCAGAAGACAGGATGGTGGTAGGTTGATTGGAAACATAGCCTCTAATTCTTCACCGCTCACTGAAGCCATATTTGAGCTCCTCTCATCAGAAGGTCAGTTTCATCATTGCTTGAATGTTGTTAGACCTTGTGACTTGATTTTATAAGTGAAATACTACTTAAATCATTATTAGCAGATTCTTAGCATGGTCTTAAAGAGGTTTTGTACACTTCTACCTTACCACCCTCTCTCAGATCTCTATCTCAGTGGAAGACTATCTGGGCTAGCTTGCTAGATATATATCACAGAAGTGCTAGAGCAGCAAAGACCTAGCAACTACCACACATTTATCAGCCAAAATTTGAAGAATGATCTACCAAATTTATAACTTATAGTAGGTCTGTGAGTGAGCCTGGCACAAGTCGGGAGAACTGCCAGTTGTCTTAGCATGCTAGGGATGCAGGAATAAAATACCATAGACTCAGTGTTTTATAAACAACAGAAATTTTTCTCAGTTCTGTAGCTTGTAAAGTCTAAGATCATGGTACCAGAAGTGTCTGGTGAAGACCCACTTCCGTGTTCATAGTGTCTCCACTCAGGTGGTGAAAGGGGCAGGCAGCACTCTGGAAACTTATAAATTCACTAATCCCATCAATGAGAGCACTACCTTCACAACCTAAACTCTTGCCAAAGGCCCCATCTTCTAATACTATAATATTTGGGGGGAAGGATTTCAACATACTGATTTGTGGGGTAGAGCATCAATATCTAATCTATAGCACCAGCTCTTTCATAGATACATCTATGAATAGTAATTTGGGGTGATTTTATAAATAGCATTATAGATGGGCTATAGAATAAAATAGTTTTATTTTTAGTTTTTATTTATAGATGCTATTTATAAATAGCATTTAGTTTTTATTTATAGATGCTATTTATAAATAGATAATAGCTGTTACAAACTACTGTAGTAATTCTTAGTGATCAATTTAAAACAAGTATTGCAAATTTCAAGTTAATTTCTTCATTAAAAGAGGAGATGAAAATTAAAAAAAAAGAATTACTCTTCTCTGATTAGAAAATCACAAATAGTGGGATTTCCTTTGTCACCGTACCAATGCAGGTGACATTGATTCTTCTTTCTATTCTGAATTCTGTCTAGTTGCTTGGGAGTGAGAAGAATAGAAGGGAGCTGTACACCTCTGGGGGATTGCGTTGGTAGCCAAGCAAGAAAGACACTAAGATAGCAGACAGCTGTCACTGTGATGCAAGCTATAGGGACTTTAATACCAAACTCTGACAATCTGTTTACAAGGCCAGCAACTGGTGACAGGTGAGAGTCATATTTTCACTCTTTTTTTAATAGGAAAGAATAGAAGAATCAAGAGAAGAGAGTTAAGGCAATTTCCCCAAAGAGGAATATTCATAGCTGTTATATGAAAAACAGTGTTCAGGTAAGTTTGGAAAACATTGGGCCAAACAAGTGAAACACTTTTATTTCTTTTATCTAAAGAACTTCCAGAACTCTACTATTTGTACTATGAATCCCCAAAAGGAACATGTAGTATGCAATATTCTTCAAGTTTGTTTGACCTGAAGACTTTTTATTTTAAGAGCATTTTGCAGCATTATATTTTCACCAAGCACACTTTGGGGAATGCTGAGTTCATGGTTTCTAAAGTATGTAATTTTGATTTCTAATTTTCAAGTTTAAATTTTTTTCTATAAAGAAAACCTTTTTAGCATTATGTTGTAGCATTCACATTTACATGGTTTTAAAAAAGTAACAAAAAAGTATTTTAACCTAATGAAAAATAACAGTATTACTTTATATATTAAAATATGTTTTTTGTTCTACTCTTCTATAACATGATGTCACATCTTTTAATACCTGTCTTTAATTATAGGTTGAATATAATGGTAATAACTTGTATGAACATTCACATGTTGAAAAATTACCATGTGTCAAGCCCTGTACCAATTACATGTCATCATAATTGTTCATCAGAAAAACTCTATGATTTTAGTACTGATGTACTCTTTTTTTTCAATTTTTTTTTTAGTTGTAGGTGGACACAGTACCTTATTATTTTATTTATGTGGTGCTAAGAACTAACTCAGGGCCTCACACATGTGAGACAAGTGCTCTATCGCTGAGCCCCAGCCCCAGCCTCAGCCCAGTACTGCTGTACTCTTAAAAACTTTAGTTATATATTACTATAGTACACATGGTATACATGCTATGATACATGACATACTACTATACATAACTACTATAGTAGTTATACTGTTTAAAAATTATGAAGTTGAACTTAAAGAAGTATGGCCAACTCATGAATTGACTTATTTAAAAGTGACAAGACTGAGATACACCTGTAGTTCTATAAGATGTTAGCACCTCTTCACTCAGTGAATGCACAGACTTTACCAGTAGGCACACTGTTAGTATTTAGAGGAGCAAAGCTCTGAATTACATTTTCTATTAAACATATATCAAAGAATAAAAACATCTTAGAGCAAGTAAGTGAATGGGTTACTGAACCTGATGAAGAAAAGCATATCTAAAGACATTTCAAAAGATACTGAGATTAGAAGCTGATATTAACAGATATGAAAGATCTGTTTTGACTTCACTGTAACGAGTTATTTTTCCCAATTCAATGTCTTTGTTAGTGACTTTTTTTACAATTAGAAATTCAAGTTTTGGTTCTAAAAACATATGTTAAATAGACTGTAATAGTAAATTACCAAAAAATTATTATTGTGAGTAAACTTTGGGCACAGAAACAAGGAAGCATTTGCAAAGAAAGAAAATGGGAGTTGTGCATAAAATATTTCAGATGTGAGCACTAGTGGAGGTCCTCATAGTTCATGATCAAGTAGTAACATTTTTAATACATGATCAAGTAGTAACATTTTTAAACAGCTTCATAGACATAATTTTGGTATATAACAAACTGCACACATTTATAGTGCACAATTTGGTAAGTTTTGACATTTGTATTACTCATAAAATTGTCATCCTGCCACCTCTCCCCATACCCCAAGTACTGGGCAACCACTGATTAATTGTCAATGTGGATTATTTTACATACTCTAGAATTTTATATAAGTATAACTGTATAGTATATAACCTTTCTTTTTTCACTCAGAACAATCATTATGAAAAATTAATCTATAATTCACATTTATTATCCATAAAATTTAATTGCTATGTAGCATTCCATTGCATGAGGAAGTAGTTTAGTTTATCTTTTCATCTATTGATGGACATATAGGTTGTTGTCCATATTTGACTATTACAGCAAACATGAGATGAAAATAAGTGTCTTTCATTGAAATATTTTTTTTGCTTTCTTTTATTAGAACTGCAATGGTAACTTAATATGGTAGATGCATGTTTCACATTTCAAGAAACTGTAAACTGTTTTCCAAAGTGGCTTTATCTTTTTACATTCCCATCAGCAGTGTATAAGAGTTCTCCTTCCTCCAAATCCTTGCCAACACTTGATAAGGTCTAGGTTTTAATTTTCATCATTCTTGGAAAATCTCTGTTGTGTAATTTCATTGCAGCTCTAATTTGCATTTGGACTAAAAATGTTGAACATCTTTTCATGTACTTATTTGTCATATATATATATATATATATATATATATATATATATATATATATATATATATATTCCTTTCTTGAACTGTCTCTTCAGATCTTTGTCCATTGTTTTTATTGGGTTATTTATTTTCTTATTATATTTTAATAGCTTCTTATATATTCAGAAAAGCAGTACTTACTAGATATATAATTTACAAATATTTTCTTACTGTATATTTAGAAGTTTCATCCCAAATTCACAGTGTATTTTCATCCTGATAATAGACTTTTGTTATTTTCTTTTTAATTTTTTTGAGTAAAAGATATTTTCATTTTAATAGTCTAATATTTCAGTTTGTTCTTTCATAAATCATGTTTTTGGTATTCTAAGGCATTTTTTGCCTAATCTATGATATAAAAATGCTCTAGTGTGATTTCTTCTGAAAGTTTTATAATTTAAGTTTTACATTTAGGCATATGTTCTATTTCAGGTTAACTTTTTCATATAATATTTGGGATGGCTGAAAGCTTAATTTTGTGGTTTATTTTTCTAGCACCGATTTTTGAAAGGTTTCCATGTTTCCCTTAATTTTTTTGTCAAAAAATAGCTGACTATTTGCAGGTATGTCTTTGATTCTGTATTCCATTCCATTCATCTCTTTATCTGTATTTGTGCCAATACTATGCTGTCTTTGTTCCTGTATCTTTATAATGGTTCTTGAAAAAAGAGTTTTTCTCCACATTTGTTCATTTTCAAAGTTGTTTGGCTCTTCTAGATTTTTTTCATTTGCACATAGAATTTATAATCAGTTTGTCAATTTTCATAAAAATCTTTGGAGATTTGGTGTATGATTATGTAGAATCTGGGGAACAATTGAGGGATGATTATCAACTTAAAAATATTGAGTCTTTGAATCCATTATCACGGCATCTCTTTCCATTGATTTAGATCTTTTTAATTTCTCTTGGTCATTTTGTAGCTTCAGAGATGAGGACTTTCACATATTTTTCTACATATTTCTAAGTATTTTTTTTCCCGAAATTGCAGCTTCTCAGTGTCTTTTTCAAACATAGAAACAAATTATTTTTGTTTGTTAGTATTTTGTTCTGAAATCTTACTAAGTTCACATTTTAATTCTAGTAGCTTTAATATAGATTCCATTGAATTTTCCACGAACACAACCATGCAATTTGAGAAGGAAGATAATTTTAATTCTTCCTTTCCAATCTAGATGACCTTTTTCTCTATCTTTCAATTTTACTGGATAGAACCTCAGCACCACATGGAATAAAACTGAGGAGTGTGGGTATTCTTGTCTCGATTCCAATCTTAGAAAGAAAACATTCAATCTTCCACTATTAAGTGTGATGTTAGCTTTTGTATTAATCCAAAAGTCTAAATTTTGTCTTTGTTTTAAAGATTGTTTTCATGAGCTAAAGAATTCTATGTTCACAGTTTTTTTTTTCTTTGTACCAGGGATTGAACCCAGGGGCACTCAATCACTGAGCCACATCCCCAGCCCTATTTTGTATTTTACTTATAGACAGGGTCTCACTGAGTTGCTTAGCACCACACCTTTGCCGAGTCTGACTTTGTTTGAACTCAGGATTCTTTTGCCGCAGTCTCCCAAGCCGCTGCCAATATGGGTGTGCACCACCTTGCTGGCTCTTTTACATTTTTTAGGAGGAAAAATGTACTATTCTCTTCACACTTTTTCCTCTCTACGTAACATATTATTTTCCCTCTGAATGCTTTTCAAGATTTCCTCTCCCTCACTGATTTTGAGCAATTTATTTTGTACTTTGAAGTAGTTTTTCTTATGTTCTTATGCTTGGAGTTCATTGAGCTTCTTGTATTTCTAGGTTTATAATTAATTCCTCATATTTGTATAATTTTTGACCTATTTTTATTCAAATATATTTTGATCTTCCCTGTTCCTTTCCTCCCTTGGGTACTTAATTACATATACAGCAAGCACTTTATATCTTCCCATAAATCACTACTGTTCTGGTGCGTCTACCTTTTCTTCCTGTTTTTGATTTTATACAGTTTCTATGACATCAAGTCCTCTAATCTTTTTTTTCTTTAGCATGCTAAATCTGTGATTATTCCTATCCAATGTATATTTTAACATTGTAGTTTTTATCTCTGGAGTTTTGATTTAGCCTTTCATATACTGTCCATATGTGTACTTAATTTTAAACATAAAACACACGATGTAATTCTTATTTTAACATTCTTATCTTCTAGTTCTAAATCTGTATCATTATGTATCAATTCCACTTAATTTATTTTTCTCATTGTTGGTCATATTTTATTGGTTCTCTTGTAATATTTTATTGAATCCAAATATTTTAGATGTTTTTCTTCAGTGTTTTAAATTCCTATATTATTGCTGTTTGTTCTGGAATCCATAAAAGTTTGTTAGGAACAGTTTAAATTTTGGGGTCTTGCTTTCAAAGTTTGTTAGGAACAGTTTAACTTTTGGGGTCTTGTTGGGTAGGATTGAAACAGTGCTCATTCTCTGGCTATTTATGTCCCCGTACTGAGGAAGTACTTTCTATGTCCTCTATCCAAGGCCTCAAGAATTATGAGTTTTTCTATCTCAATGGAGTCCAGTCCACTGTGAGCATAGGACACTGTTGCTTCTAATCATTTAGGGTGATTATTTTCAGAGTATCAGGGAGTTTGCTCAGATGTTGGACAGTATTCACTTGAATTATCAAGGTAAATTGTCTTCAGATCTCTCTAATTCTCTCTTTGTAAAGTTCTCTTCTCTGGTACTTTGTCATATGAACTTGAGGTGCTTTGGAAACCAGACTCTTGGTTCCATCTCTTTAATTTAGAAAATCTGCTGGATTCCTCTGTCGAGTTATCTTTTCTACAACATGCCCTAGAACTTCTTTCAAAGCAGCAAGCAGTAATGATTGCATCATTTTTTTTTCAACCAGTAAATACATTAGTTGTGTTTGGTTGGAGGGTATATTCACCTTATCTCACCATTATTATTCTATCTTGTGTAGAAGCAAATGTTTTATTAATAGCTTTAATTTAATTATTACAGTGTATTTATTTTTAAGTTTACTGATTTCTATTGTTCACATTTTTTCCTTTCATCAAGCAAGGATTCATATATTTCATTTTGCTTTCTTTTAAATATTTTACATTCATTTGCTTGCTTGCTTATCTATTTATTACAAATATATTTTCTTATCTACCATTTAACTAATGCCATGATTAATTCTAGAGTTACAAATATAAATAAGAGTTCTTGGCTTTCTATTATAGCGTATTTAGGGAGAAAAGCCCAAGAATAAGTAAAAGTGATAAGAGCTTGCTTTGAGCCTTCATGACTCCTAACAATTGGTATTTGTTTTATGTGTTTTAGGTACAGACTATTATTTGGAGTCAAAACTTCCTGCCAAGCACAATGTTTGAAACCCAGCAGTATTCAAGATAAATAAGTTATTGTGATACAAGAGACTAGTGCTTACTATGATTCCTTCTTTGTTATTAAAAATTGTTGTTTAAGTGTTTAGCTGCAATAATTGCCTTATTCAGTACTCAATGAATGAAGTGTTATTTGGATATCTAGCAGGGAGAGAGATGATTTCTTAGGCTGAGAACTTAAGAAAAAAATGTGAAGGAAGTGTCCTTGGCTTGATTCATGAGAGATGGATAGAACTTCTCTAGAGGGCGAAGGGTAGAAGTGCATTTCAGCAAGCCTTAGGTGGGGGAAAGGAGTGATATACTGAGAACCTGGTGCTGTTCAAAGTGATCCCACAGAGGTTAGTGTGTGTGTGTGTGTGCGTGTGTGTGTGTGTGTGTGGTGTGCGTGAAGGGACTTTACAGCATAGAAGAATTGGGGATGTGGCTGAGGTAATAAGATTGAAAAGAAAATACGTGGTACATTTTAACCCGTCTTTATGCCATAATGAGTTTGACTTTTGTTATGTAAGAAAGCAATTATCAGGGTAAGAAGATGGCGGCAAAGGGAGTGCATCAACTCCGTGTACCGTGTCACTGTGAGAGAAAATGACGAGTTAGAACGGCTAAAAGCTATCTTGTTAGGAATTTCCAGCAAAATTGGGGTGCTCCAAAACCTAGTGGAAGGATTTTCATCTCACGAGGATCAGCTTTGGGGGCTCAAACGCGAGCGATCTGTCCATATGGAGGGTCACACTGCTTATTCAGCAAATCGCCCCGCGGCTAGAGTCTGTGGCGCGCACTGGGAAACGACGAACTAGCGACGCAGAGATGCAGCGCTGCTGATTCTATGGGCTCCTGCCAGCTGTGCATTTGCTGTGCTCGGAGCTGAATTCTGGGTTTGAGACGGGGGAAGGAAACAGTCCAGTTCGGTTCTCCACACCGGTCAGACCACAGAGGAAGCCAGCGGCCACCATCTTGGAGAGCTGACGTCACCATCCTTGCTTTCGACTGATCGCAACTCTTTCAGCTATAGAACAGGTAATTACAGGCTGACATTTGTCTGCATCTCACAGACAAATTGCACAGACTTAGTGCTAATTAACCCGCGGAAACTGCTTCTTGGAGCCTGCTCCTATCGGAACACGCACCGAGCCAGAGCGGCCGAGTTCTGCTCCCAGAGCTGCCCTGGCCCAGAGCTATAGAACCCGCAGAAACTGCTTCTTGGAGCCTGCTCCTGTCAGAGCATGCACCAAGCCTGGGGAGGACAAATTCTGGCTCCCAGAACTGCTCTGGCCCAGGGATAAAGAACCTGCGCAAACTGCTTCTCGGTCCGGGTCCTGCTGAATACTGTGGAGGCCAGAGGGGCGGAGCAGAGCCGCCGCCCACGCCCAGAACAGGCCCAGAGACCCGCCGGCGCGGTATCACAGCACCCTAACTGGAGTGGGGGCCGAACAGAGCCGGGCCCGGAACAGGCCCAGCGAACCGCCCGAGCCTGCAAGGTAGACAGACCTGTGACCGACCGGCGGAACAGGCCCAGCGGTCTGCCGGTGTGATAGACACGTCACACCAATTGGAGGAGGGGCAGAGCAGAGCCGCCTCCCAATCCCAGAACAGGCCCAGCGGGCCACCAGCGTGGCAGTCACTTCACCCCATTTGGAGTAGGGGCAGAGCAGAACCGCCGCCCGCATCCGGAACAGGCCCAACGACCCGCCGGCGTGGTATCACGTCACCCCAACTGGAGTGGGGGCCGAACAGAGCCACCGCCTGCGCCAAGAACAGGCCCAGAGACCCGCCGGCGTGGCAGGCACGTCACCCTATTTGGAGTAGGGGCAGAGCAGAGCCGCAGCCCGAGCCTGCAAGGTAGACAGACCTGCGACCGACCGGCGGAACAAGCCCAGTGGTCTGCCAGTGTGGTAGACATGTCTCACCAATTGGAGGAGGGGAAGAGCAGAGCCTTCGCCCGCAGCCGGAGCAGGCCCAGCAGCCCGACATCGTGGTAGTCACGTCACCCCAATTGGAGTAGGGACAGAGCAGAGCCGCCACCGTGCCCACAAGGTAGGCAGGCCTGTGACCAACTGGCGGAACAGGCCCAGCGGCCTGCCCGCGTGGTAGACACGTCACAACAATTGGGGGAGGGGCAGAGCAGAGCCACAGCCCGTGCCCAGAACAGGCCCAGCGACCTGCCTGCATGGTAGTCACGACACCCCAATTGGAGTAGGGACAGAGCAGAGCCGCCGCCCACGTCTGCAAGGTAGGCAGACCTGCGACGAACCAGCAGAACAGGCCCAGGGGTTCTTGGGCGTGGTAGACACGTCACACCAATTGGAGTATGGGCAGAGCAGAGCTGCCGCCCGCGCCTGCATGGTAGGTAGACCTGCGACCAACCAGCAGAACAGGCCCAGGGGTTTGCAGGCGTGGCTGACACGTCATGCCAATTGGAATAGGGGCAGAGCAGAGCTGCTGCCCGTGCCTCCAAGGTAGGCAGACCTGCGACGGACCGGCAGAACAGTCCCAGCGGCCCGCCAGCGTGGTAGACAGATTACCCCAATTGGAGGAGGAGCAGAGCTGCCGCCCGCCCCTGCAAGGGAGACTTTTCAACTATACAAGAGCAATATAAATATATAGGGGGAAAATTTCAAAAACACAACAGTTTCACCAAGCAGAAAGAAACACAAGCAATATGAAAAGACAAGGAAAGAAAGGACCACAAGCAATGCAGGTCAACTCAACTTTAGAAGAGGTAATAGCAGCAGCAGATGGAATGTCAGATAAAGAATTCAGGATATACATTCTGCAGATGATCTGGAGTCTCAAGGAAGACATTAGACAGCAAAATCAGACAATGAAAGATCACTTCGACCACATCAACAATGTATTACATAAACAAATCCAAGAAGCAAAAGATCAACTATACAGGGAGATAGAGGTAATAAAAAACAAACAAACAGAAATCCTAGAAATGCAGGAAGCAATAAACCAACTTAAAAACTCAATTGAGAAAACTACCAGCAGAGTAGAACACTTAGAAGATAGAACATCAGACAATGAAGACAAAGTATTTCAACTTGAAAAGAACATAGACAGCTCAGCAAGACTGTTAAGAAACCATGAGCAGAACATCCAAGAAATATGGGATAATATAAAGAGACCAAACTTAAGAGTCATTGGGATACAGGAAGGTATAGAGGTCCAAAAAAAAAAAAAAAAAAGAAATGAGCAATCTATTCAATATAATAATACGAGAAAACTTCCCACACTTGAAGAATGAGACAGAATCCCAAATTCTAGAAGCCTACAGGACTCTGAATGTGCAAAATCATAAGAGATCCACACGTAGACACATTATAATGAAGATGCCCAACATACAGAATAAGGAGAGAATTTTAAAAGCTACAAGAGAAAGGAAGCAGATTACATTTAGGGGTAAACCAATCAGGATAACAGCTGATCTTTCAACACAGACTCTGAAAGCTAGAAGATCCTGGAATAACATATTTCAAACACTGAAAGTAAATGGGTTCCAACCAAGAATCGTGTATCCAGCGAAATTAAGCTTCAGGATGGAAGATAAAATTAAAACCTTCCATGATAAACAAAAGTTAAAGAATTTGCAGCTAGAAAACCATGTCTTCAAAACATCCTCGGCAAAACATTACAGGAAGAGGAAATGGAAAATAACAATGAAAACCAACAGTGGGAGGTAGGACAGTAACGGGGGGAAAAATAATCAAAAAGGAAAACAAACCATGTTTAGTAACATAAATAAACAAATATGGCTGGAAGAACAACCCACATCTCAATAAATAATAACCCTAAATGTTAATGACTTAAACTCACCAATTAAGAGACACAGGCTAGTAGAATGGATCACAAAACAAGACCCAACAATATGCTGCCTACAGGAGACGCATTTGATAGGAAAAGACATACATAGTCTAAAGGTGAAAGGTTGGGAAAAATCATATCACTCATAGGGACTTCGGAAACAAGCAGGAGTGTCCATACTCATATCAAATAAAATAGATTTCAAGCCAAAGTTAATCAAAAGGGATGAAGAGGGACACTACATACTGCTCAAGGGAACCATACACCAACAAGACATAACAATCATAAATATATGTGCCCCAAACAATGGTGCAGCTATGTTCATCAAGCAAACACTTCTCATTTTTAAGAGTCTAATAGACCACCATTCACTAATCATGGGAGACTTCAACACACCTCTCTCACCACTGGACAGATCTTCCAAACAAAAGTTGAATAAGGAAACTATAGAACTCAATAACACAATTAATAACTTAAACTTAATTGATATATATAGAATATACCACCCAAAAGCAAGCAGTTACACTTTTTTCTCAGCAGCTCATGGATCCTTCTCAAAAATAGATCATATATTATGTCACAGGGCAACTCTTAGACAATATAAAGGAGTAGAGATAATACCATGCATCTTATCTGATCATAATGGAATGAAACTGAAAATCAACGATAAAAGAAAAAAAGGAAAAATCATGCATCACTTGGAGAATGAACAATAGGTTACTGAATGATCAATGGGTTATAGAAGACATCAAGGAGGAAAAATGCTTGGAGTTCATTCCTTAAAAAAAGAAAAAAAAAACAACAAATAAATGATCTCATACTTCATCTCAAAATCCTAGAAAAAGAAGAGCAAAAGAATAGCAAAAGAAGTAGAAGGCAAGAAATAATTAAAATCAGAGCTGAAATTAATGAAATCGAAACAAAAGAAACAATTGAAAAGATTGACAAAACTAAAAGTTGGTTCTTTGAAAAAATAAATAAAATCGACAGACCCTTAGCCATGCTAATGAAGAGAAGAAGAGAGAGAAATCAAATTACTAGCATACGGGATGAAAAAGGCAATATCACAACAGACACTTCAGAAATATAGAAGATAATCAGAAATTATTTTGAATCCTTATACTCCAATAAAATAGAAGATAGTGAAGGCATCGATAAATTTCTTAAGACATATGACCTGCCCAGATTGAGTCAGGAGGATATAGACAACCTAAACAGACCAATATCAATTGAGGAAATAGAAGAGGCCATCAAAAGACTACCAACTAAGCAAAGCCCAGGACTGGATGGGTATACAGCAGAGTTTTACAAAACCTTTAAAGAGGAACTAATACCAGTACTTTTCAAGCCATTTCAGGAAATAGAAAAAGAGGGAGAACTTCCAAATTCATTCTACGAGGCCAACATCACCCTGATTCCTAAACCAGACAAAGACTCTTCAAAGAACGAAAACTACAGACCAATATCTCTAATGAACCTAGATGCAAAAATGCTCAATAAAATTCTGGGAAATCGGATTTAAAAACATATCAAAAAAATTGTGCACCATGATCAAGTAGGATTCATCCCTGGGATGCAAGGCTGGTTCAATATACGGAAATCAATAAATGTTATTCACCACATTAATAGACTTAAAAATAAGAACCATATGATCATCTCGATAGATGCAGAAAAAGCATTCGACAAAGTACATCATCCCTTTATGTTCAAAACGCTAGAAAAACTAGGGATAACAGGAACTTACCTCAACATTGTAAAAGCAATCTATGCTAAGCCTCAGGCTAGCATCATTCTGAATGGAGAAAAATTGAAGGCATTCCCTCTAAAATCTGGAACAAGACAGGGTTGCCCTCTCTCACCACTTCTGTTCAACATAGTTCTCGAAACACTGGCCATAGCAATTAGACAGACGAAAGAAATTAAAGGCATAAATATAGGAAAAGAAGAATTTAAATTATCACTATTTGCAGATGATATGATTCTATACCTAGCAGACCCAAAAGGGTATACAAAGAAACTATTACAGCTAATTAATGAATTCAGCAAAGTGGCAGGATATAAAATCAACACGTATAAATCAAAGGCATTCCTGTATATCAGTGACAAATCCTCTGAAATGGAAATGAGGACAACCACTCCATTCACAATATCCTCAAAAAAATAAAATAAAATAAAATACTTGGGAATCAACCTAACAAAAGAGGTGAAAGATTTATACAATGAAAACTACAGAACCCTAAAGAGAGAAATAGAAGAAGATCTTAGAAGATGGAAAAATATACCCTGTTCATTGATAAGCAGAACTAACATCATCTAAATTGCGATATTACCAAAAGTTCTCTATAGGTTTAATGCAATGCCAAACAAAATCCCAAAGGCATTGCTTGTAGAAATAGAGAAAGCAATCATGAAATTCATATGGAAAAATAAAAGACCCAGAATAGCAAAAACAACTCTAAGCAGGAAGTGTGAATCAGGCGGTATAGCGATACCAGACTTCAAACTATACTACAGAGCAATAGTAACAAAAACAGCATGGTACTGGTACCAAAACAGGCAGGTGGACCATTGGTACAGAATAGAGGACACAGAAACCAATCCACAAAATTACAACTATCTTATATTTGATAAAGGGGCTAAAAGCATGCAATGGAGGAAGGATAGCATCTTCAACAAATGGTGCTGGGAAAACTGGAAATCCATATGTAACAAAATGAAACTGAATCCCTTTCTCTCGCCATGCACAAAAGTTAACTCAAAATGGATCAAGGAGCTTGATATCAAATCAGAGACACGGCATCTGATAGAAGAAAAAGTTGGCTACGATCTACATACTGTGGGGTCGGGCTCCAAATTCCTCAATAGGACACCCATAGCACAAGAGTTAATAACTAGAATCAACAAATGGGACTTACTCAAACCAAAAAGTTTTTTCTCAGCAAAAGAAACAATAAGAGAGGTAAATAGGGAGCCTACATCCTGGAAACAAATCTTTACTCCTCACACTTTAGATAGAGCCCTAATATCCAGAGTATACAAAGAACTCAAAAAATTAGATAACAGGATAACAAATAACCCAATCAACAAATGGGCCAAGGACCTGAACAGACACTTCTCAGAGGAGGACATACAATCAATCAACAAGTACATGAAAAAATGCTCACCATCTCTAGCCGTCAGAGAAATGCAAATCAAAACCACCCTAAGATACCATCTCATTCCAGTAAGATTGGCAGCCATTATGAAGTCAAACAACAACAAGTGCTGGCGAGGATGTGGGGAAAAGGGTACACTTGTTCATTGTTGGTGGGACTGCAAATTGGTGCAGCCAATCTGGAAAGCAGTATGGAGATTTCTTGGAAAGCTGGGAATGGAACCACCATTTGACCCATCTATTCCCCTTCTCGGTCTATTCCCTAAAGACCTAAAAAGAGCGACACTGCTACATCGATGTTCATAGCAGCACAATTCACAATAGCAAGACTGTGGAACCAACCTAGATGCCCTTCATTAGACGAATGTGGCATTTATACACAATGGAGTATTACTCTGCATTAAAAAATGACAAAATCATAGAATTTGGAGGGAAATGGATGGCATTAGAGCAGATTATGCTAAGTGAAGCCAGCCAATCTTTAAAAAACAAATGCCAAATGTCTTCTTTTAAATAAGGAGAGTAACTAAAAACAGAGTAGGGACGAAGAGCATGAGAAAAAGATTAACATTAAACAGGGATGAGAAGTGGGAGGGAAAGGGAGGGAGAAGGGAAATTGCATGGAAATGGAAGGAGACCCTCAGGGTTATACAAAATTACATACAAGAGGAAGCCAGGGGAAAGGGAAAAATAATACAAGGGGGAGATATGAACTGCAGTAGAGGGGGTAGAGAGGAAGAGGGGAGGGGAGGGGAGGGGGGATAGTAAAGGATAGGAAAGGCAGCACAATAAAACAGACACTAGTATGGCAATATATAAATCAATAGAAGTATAACTGATGTGATTCTGCAATCTGTATACGGGGTAAAAATGGGAGTTCATAACCCACTTGAATCAAAGTGTGAAATATGATATATCAAGAACTATGTAATGTTTTGAACAACCAATAATAAAAAATAAAATAAAATAAAATAAAAAATAAAATAAAATAAATGCTAGAGATTAAAAAAAAGAAAGCAATTATCAACTTGAATCCTAAATAATGATTTTCGTATACAACAGGTGATAGATTAATGAGCAGATTAATTAGCAGGAGATGTGAGTCAAAAGATCAGCTAGGAGGTTGTTGCATAGAAAATGCATACGTTAATAGATTCATAACCAAAATCTACCTAGGATAGCATATTGAAGAATAGCCTGGTCTATCATCAAGCAGAGCATTAATTATATAGTTGGAGAATACTAATGTAGGCCATGCAGTAGAAACGCACTTAGAATGGAAAGGGTATAATTTATGTGATCTCAGAAGCACATTATCTTGATCAAGTAAATATGTTTCTCTTTCCATTTAAGGTTAGTGTGTGCAGTGTAAAACTGTGCCATGACTTGCTACTACAGAAATGTTGGAGATTATATGGAAGAATTCTTTTATTTCACATCTTTCTCACACTGACAATACAAACCTCAGTACCATCTTACTCTTTCATTTTGTTTTAGATATACATGTGAAAATGTGTATGATCTAAGGAAATCTACATACATGTGCACACAGATATGAAACTAATCTTTTTTTATCTATACATTATAAATTATTAAGAAATAGTATGTGTTTTAAATGTATAGACTTATTTGGTGAATCACAGTATACTATGTTTGCTTCTTCATTCTGCTGCCTTAATTTATCTAAAATTCTTATAAATATTGTCAATTCATAATTTCTTATAATTTTTGTATGAACGCACATATATTATATATATATATTTACCATTACTAGTTATTCATACTTGCAGTTAGTCATTTGTAGTTGCAATGCATATTTTTAAGAATATATTCTTACACAATGCATTACTTATAATTTTAAAACTAGACGATAAATTTATAAAAATTATACATTTAAAAATTACTATGATAATATTTAATTATGTTGGTTTAACATTGTGATTCCTTACAGTTGTGATAGGATTTTCGGTTACTTATTACTAATAGATTTGCCTCAGAATTTATGATGAATAAGATAACTTGAAGACCCCTGAAAACTGACTGTTGTTTGTATATAGTCAAAAACTTTATTATACAGCTTCATTATTAAATTGGTACTGAGATGTTTTGAAAACTGGTTTATTAATCATTTTTATTACAATGAGAAAGTTTTTTGTTTGGGATTAACTTGCATGGTCCTTCTACACAGGTAGATAAGGTGGCATCTGGCTTGTTTCATTGGTCCTATTTACTGAAGTGTTACTTGGATCCTTGTCATCTGGGCTTGGATATTTGATGATCTGTAGTAGTTGCCTCGGACACTTGAGATTAAAGTCCAACTGTCTAAAGGGTTAGACATTAGACCTAGCCTTTACCACTTGCTTACCCAGACAAGCACTATAACTGAGAATTAAAAGTTTGCTCAAAGTACAGATAAAAACCTAGTGTAGTGACACTTTGTGCCAGGGAAGAATCATCTTTAGAGATCCTTAGTTTTTATGTTACGTTCATATACTAAATAAAATATATTTATTTTTTCGCATGTATCAGATTATAAGATTATAAGATTATATGCAGCTGAAGGAAAAATATCTTGACTACTGTAAGAATAAATAGTAAAAACAAATTATTGCTAGGGATTCAAGAATAGAAATGCAAGATATTGACTCTAAAAAGCTTGAATTTTATTATGGATTACTGTTAATAAGGTATGAATTATAGATAGAAATAAGCAAAAACTGGACAATTCTAATTTAACACAAAAAATTAAGAACTAGATATTTAAACACATATCATAATTTGTTTCTATTTTTCCTAAGTTTACATAATCTTTTCTGTGGACAATGCATTTTATATCCTGCTTTTGCTTTCATCTGAAAAGGTGAAAGAGTAGTTGATGGTGGCCATTCTCCCTATCTCAGCTAAGCTACTGCTTCTGTGCTTGCTGGTCTTATGTTGATATTTCCCTTGGCCATTGCACTTGTCTTCTGTCTTCTCTCCAATTTACAGCATTTGGGTATATTGACGGTGGTGGTGGGTATGTTTATGTGTGTGGGGGTATTGATGAAATACTCAGATATCAATAATAAATCTCTGGAAATTTTCACTTTTTATTTAACTCTTACTACCACTTCTTGGGTGTGAATCTGGAGTTAGTATCTGAGATGCACTTTGCCACTTTTTAAAAAAATTTCTTTCCTTTGCTACCATTTCCTGAGGTTTACAGCATGAGTTGTATGTTGCATGGTTGTTAATGCTGAATTATGGGTTCTTTCTTCCTTTTTGCTTCTGTTGTTCTTATTCATTCAACAACAATTGAAAAAGGGACATTATTTGTTTCAGCTTTACTTTTCCATCATTACTCAAAACTCTGGACTGGCTTCTGAAATAGCTATTGCATTTTTGAGCAATTTAAACCTTGACTTGAAAATAATGGAACATATGCTTTTTAAAAATAGACAAATTCTTTTGATTTCTCTACATAAGGAGTCCTCTAAAGGAAAGTTTGCTCCCGAGGAGAGCAAAAGAGAAAAAGAACTAAATTTCTTTTCACCCTATTCTGGCATTAAAGTACGACCACAATATATTTAATCAAGCAAGCAAGCATGCATGCAGATTCAGATTGTCAACATTGAATTAAATTATATAGTAACCTTTATATAAGACTTGATTCTTATTAAAAAGAGAATTTTCTTTTACTCAAATTTCTGTACACAGAATATATAATCTGATCAAGAAGTTTTTTTGAAAGGGTGAGTCCCTCACTCAAGTCAATGAACTGGATGAGAATGATTTCCAAAGCTGCTCCTTTTTTTCTGTCTCCTCAGGGAGCTCCATCAGTCAAGGGTTACCTGCAATTTTGAACGCTGCTGACTTGCTTTGGCTTAGAATTCTGTGTTGTTGTTTTGGTTGAGAATTCACTACATGCCACTATCAGGAGTAAATGAACTGAGGCAGAGATCTTATAAGAAAGAAATGATAACAACAGGGGAGAGAAATGGAAATGAATGTTTGTAGGGTTTATATTTCAAATACTCATGAAATCTTCCTATTTTTTTAAAGAGTTCTGAAAGTAGAATTTTGCATAGAACTGCTCATGAATAAGCTTCTGGCCAGACTTTATGTAAAAATAATTTCTGGATAGTATAAAATTTTAAATAAAGTTTCTGTTCAGAATGACAGAATGTCCAGTTATACTACTTGTTCTTAAGAAATTTTTGTTTTCCTTAACTGTGTTGGTTTTTAACCCTAGGGGACTACAAATAAACCTTCAAAGTTCAATTCTTTGAAAATAAACTGAATGATTTCCAATGACAACTCTCATTATTAGATATACACTTGTTTTTTCCCTTTCAATTAACTACATAATAATTGAACAGACGTTAATTGAATATTATTTGCACATGATTGTGTGGGACATTTTGGAAGATTTAAAATCTAGTTGAAAAAACAAGACGTCATTAATACAAAGAGATTTAGCAACACCATATGTAAAATTTTAGAAAAGGAAGCTATCACTTTGGTATGGTGGAGTCTGAGAAGATTTCTCTTCTTTTTTCTTAAATGCAGTGCTGGGGATTGAACTCAGGTCCTGCTACATGCTACACAAATGCTATACCACTGAACTACAGCTCCAGCACCCACTCTGGGATGTTCTTGGGGAAAGGTGAAGGTTGAGTACAGGAACTCAACAAATAAAATGTCATGGAGGGTCAAATGATAATGGAAACTCTAGTTAGAAGAAGAGGAAAGGGCTTTGGTAGGGAAACATGCAAAGTTACTGACATACAAAACATAAGATACAGTGAGTGGCTGAAGGAAAAATATCTTGACTACAAAAGCTGAGTCTTTCAGGTAAAGGAAAAGAAATGCTATTTTATGGTTGATAGATTGAGTTTAGAGTTAATTTTAGACTGTAGGGTTAGGATTTTAGCTTAAGAAAATGGTAGTAAAAGAAGGAAAAAAGAGTGGGGAGAAAGAGAGAGAGAGAGAGAGAGAGAGAGAGAGAGAGAGAGAGAGAGAGAGAGGAGGAGAGACAGGGGGAAGAATTAAAGTTATAAAAGGACAAAAATAGCTTCAAGTAACTGGACAGATTTTCGAAGGCAGAAGCTAGATATAGGAATGACAGGTGGGGTCATGGCTTAAATGTCTCATCTTGACATTTTGCTGTGGCTGCTGGTAGGAGTAAAGGGAATGTTTAGAATCAGTGCACCTCAGATGAATCATGTTCTGACTGGGGTCATTCTGATCATGGAGATGGCGGCGAGCAGGCTGTGCCCTGCTCTGTTATTCCATCATGTTTAGTAGTTCTCAGGCTGCCTAAGCCTGTGTTACTTCATTTTACAAAGCAGTAGTTTGTCATAAGTTACTCCATTTTGAGTTTAAGTGCTGAGGTAAAATGAGTCAATACCTTATTTATACAAGTAAACTACCGCCATCAGCCTAGCATAACCATAAAGCACAAGCTGAGAAATAAATTCATTGTGCTAATAAAAATGATCACCTGTGGACTTATCAAATTAATCAGAAGTACACACAGATGTATGGGAATATCAACCTCCTATCAGAAAACTAGGCCCATGAGCTTATGAAATATACCAGACCACCAAAGGAAGCAACCTTCTCACTCAAGGCCCATAAAAGGAGGAGCACCCCAAGACGGAACATGGAGGCATCCTGACTCCATCACCTGGTCACCCTTATGTGTCTTTCTCAGGAAAATTACCACAGGGGTAAACCTCTGAATCTCCATCCTCTGGATTTATCACATTGCAGTTTCTCTTGCTCTTGAAACCACATACAATCCACTCCAAACTGATACTCTGAAATTGCAGCCTGTCTGAGAATGGCCTAGAATAAGTTCCTGAGCTTTAACAGCTCTGTGCCCTGAACAAGTTCTTGACTGGTTCACGGTCTTATCTGACTATGTCCAGTGACCCCTTGTATTTGGCTCTGCTCTCAATTCTGCTTTCAGTTTATCCTCCTGAACCCCTGTGGCTGCCTTAAGCATTTGTCAGCCTTTCTGAAAACTGTACAGATTATTATTGTAAAGTGTCATGTGTGACTTGAGATTTGTAGATATTAAAAATTAAGATTGGGATAAAAGAAGTTGTATTTGCCTGACTTATAACTACCAGGTGACCCACAAGTATTCAGTGCCCTGTCACTGCTGAAAGTGGTATAGTGTGTGAATTTACAGTTCTTCAAAAAATTCTTACATTGTGCAAAGACATAAATGTGTTTAGTCTATGGTAATGACAGAGATATAAAACAATGGTGGAAAACAGGAAAAGAGAGCTGAGTTTTTCTTTGTGTTTAGAAAACAAATGTTCTATGTAGTGAAGTGAACCTTAGGAGTTACGGAGTTGTCTAAATAGCGATTATTAGATACTCTGCTAAATCCTTTATATTTCTTATGTACATTAACATAGTGTTTTGATTTTAATCAAACATAAATATTTTCTGTCAACTTTAAGTAGATATTAATTACTGTCCTTTTGTTGTTTGAGTGGGTAATCAGTTGTCTCAATACCATTAATTATATAATGATCCATTGTCTTTGATTTAAAAAATTATTCACGACTATACTAAATTATATTTGATTTGTTTATTGTTACTATAATAAATTTATTACTGTGACTTTGAGGTCATAAATAGGAAATCTATTGACTTTTTGAGGTATTATTCTGTATCCCATTAGCTTATAAAACTCTGGGAGTAATTATAATAATTTTGAGTTGATTTTCTTGGGGTTTCAAAGCAGCAAATCAGATGCCCCCCAAATAATGTAGAGGTTTAAACTTTCAAAATTAAAGTTTATTTTTGTTTCATTAACTTAACTCGAACTTCTAAAATTATATTGAACAGTGAGAGTATTACTAGGAGCTGGATGCAGTAGCAAACTCTGTAGTCCCTGCCACTTGAGAGGGTAAGGCAGGAGGACCAGGATTCAAGGCCAGACTTTGCACTTTAAGGAAAAACCTGTCTCAAAATAAAAAATAAAAAAGGCCTGGCAATGAAGCTCAGGAGTAGAGTGTTCCTGAGTTCAAACACCAGTACTACAAAAGTAAGAAAATACATTAATAAATATTAGTAAGAATTACTTTCAATAGAAACAGTTACATTTTAAAATAAAGCATATGGTTGGTTTTTAAGAATAATGTGAATTTTGAGATGTTAGAGTTTGGTTTTGGTAATGGGCATTGAATCCAGAGATAATTTATCACTGAGCTACATTCCAGTTATTAAAGTTTTTATTTTGAGACAGGATCTCACTAAGTTGCTTAGGTCATTGGTAAATTGCTGAGGCTGGTCTTGAACTTGTAATCTTCCTTGCCTCAGTCTCCCAAGTTGCTGGGATTATAGGTGTGTGCCAGTGAGAGTTTTTTAATTAACAAAAGGTGTACTTTCATCGTATGACTTTTTGACCATTAACAAAATGATGATTTTTCTCTTTTAATCTGCTAAGATGGTTATTAACAATACATGTATTGCATTTCAAATTTTCTTGAAATAAAGCCAACTTAGTCATGCTGTTTTATTAATCTAATGGGTTATTTGGATTATATCTAGAACTGAAGGGTTTTTTTTCCATTAAGTTCTTTTTTTTCTTCAGGTGATGGCATCAAAATCACACTAATGAAACGAATTGTGAAACTTGCTATCTTATGTTCTTTGGAATTCAAAATAAAATGTTACAGATTTGAAGGAAGTAATTGATAAACGTTTCTGGTTCTAGTTAACATTTTTGTAATAGACTCACTGACAAACTGACAAAACTTTTACAATGGCTTTCAGATTTCTATTTTTATTGATTCACTTTTTGGTTATTGATATATTCTCACAAAATATCCAGCTAATATTAATTTTTAAATGTATTAGTGTTGTATTTTTTCAGTTTTCATCTGTTTCGGATGCTTACACTGTCATTTAAAATTAGGCTTTTAAGAGGATAGTCTATTTCATTTCTATTTCATTAATGCTTATTTTAAGTCATGCTATTTCTGAAATTATTAGTTGGTATTATTCTAACTTTTATATTAAATGTTTAGTTCTTCCATCATTTTATTTCACATCTAGTAACTAAAACATTGAGAAACATGATTGTTAAGTCTGTTTTTCCCTGCATCCCATACAGCTTAGTATATAGTTTTTAATTTTGATTGCCACTTTGATTTCTTTTTGAAAATTTAATCAGTATATTTTAACTGTCAAGTGTTTTGATTTTTAAATTGAGTAACTTGTTATTCAATTCTGATACCTTTAAATGTTGCAGTTTATGTGAATAGAAATCTTTATTTTGAAAAAATAAATCATCCTTTTGCGTAGATATTCCTTAACATGCATGCAGAAGAGAAAACTGGATCGGTGCTTCATTGGACATCCGAATCACTTAAAGTCTTCTTAAACTCAGTTTGCTGGACCCACCCTTTTTCTGAGTAGGTTCATCTGGAGTGAACCTGGAGTATTCTCAGGTCAAATAATTCCTGGGTATTCTGATGCCACCTGTGTGAGGACACACTTAAAAACCAAAGTGGCACACACCTGTAATCCCAGTGGCTCAGGAAGCTGAGGCAGGAGGGTCACGAGGACAAAGCCAGCCTCAGCAACTTAGTGAGGCCCTAAAAAACTCCATGAGACCCTGTCTCTAAATAAAATATAAAAAAGGACTGGGGTTATGGCTCAGTGGTCAAGCAAACCTGGGTTCAATCCCTGATAGCAATAAAATAAAATACAAAAGAACCAAAATTATAAAGGTCTTTAGCTTTAATCAGATGGCCCTGTAATTAATAAAACTGGAAATTTTAGTCATTGGAGATGAAGATGAAGTGAGGTGTTTAATGAAAGCAATGTTTTGGTAGAATACATTTGAAAACAGATAAAGAACAGTTTGGATGGAGTTAATAGACTGTAAAGCTAAGAGAAACTGCCAATAGGTATGAGTTTTCCAGGCATAGGTCAAGTCAGTGATGAGGAAAGGGGAAAGAGTGTGAAAGACATTGAAAGAAAAATTCAGCAGATAGTTGTTTTTGAATTCTGTGATGTTGTTGGAATATAATGAAATATCAAAGGTCCTGGTATGGGGATTCTTGGGCTGAATGAGCGTGAGGAAAGCTAGGCTCTTGGACACACATTTGAATATACATATCCTCACCTCATTCACCCCCTCTACTCCTGGACTGTGTTTTATCCTAGTGAAGGCAATGACTACTTCTGGGGCCACAGCAGGGCATCCTAGACTAGAATTTCTATGGCTGTTGCAACTATATACATATTCTGAAAATGTCAGTTCTGGTAATAGTGAAATCCAAAGACTAAGTTTTTAGAATTTTATTGTCAAACTTCTCAAGTCATGCCTGGATTGCTTTCATCAACCAGAAAAGTCAGGAAGAATGCAGACTTTTCTTCTTGTGTCCACACATCAGTGAAGAAATTTCAGATCTAATGTGAATGCAGAGGATGAACAGTTAATTAGAGTGATCAGAGGATGTTACCCAGTAGTCCAGACTCTAGCTAATCACAGGGGAAGCAAACAGGGCACCAGGGTCAGTTTGGCAGACACAGTGGCAGAGAGGAGGAAGTTACCATCATAATAGTATGACCTCAGGCGGGGTGGTTTTCACCTTGGCAATTTCTGAGACACCTGGTGTTCCATCAGAAGAGGTCCAGCAGGAGACTGCAATGCCTAATATCCCAGGAGAGGATGAAAATACTATGCCTGTTAACCTGAACTATGGCAAAAGCCTAAATGTCCAAGTTCACCCTAAGGCTTGCCTTCTTAGGATATTGGAAGAAGTATATATAATCAAATAATTTACATGCATATGCCACTTTCTGCAAAAGATAAAAGGGAGTAGTAGTATCTAAAACAGAAACATTGTTTTCTAAATTTTGCTCTTTAAATCATTCCTTTAAACATAAGTAAATAAAACTAAGTCAATGAACAGAAAGTATAAGTTGTTATCAAAGAATATGCTTGCCAAGTGTCTTATGTACGTGTATTACATTCTTTTCGGCAAAGTGCCATTTGTGTTAACACTATCCCTTAGAAATATTTCATTTCTGAGGATATGCATCTGGTAAGAAAAGCTGATCAATGACTTTCACATATCCCCCCAAATTCATTCTTTCTTTTAGAGGCAAATTTTGTCCAGAGGTTCTTCTTCTGAAATAAATAAATAAATAAATAAATAAATAAATAAATAAATAAATAAATGGAATTAAAATAAAAATAGAAAGTAGAAAAATTGGAAAACATAGTCTAAATCACAGTGAATGTTAATGGTCTGATCACACATACAAAAATTGTCCTTCAAACCAAAGTGTGTATTAAACAGTAATGCATAAATACACTTCTCATTGAGATCTGATTTGTCTAGCAAATCCTTACTGACATATACTTTCATTTACTACTATAGAGCCTTTTGAAAATGCCATTCCAGCAGAGCATAAAAATGGTTATTTAGATTAAGTATAGTTACAAGATAAGCAGTACACTGACTTCATTGGACTTCATGCACACTCATTTAATTTCCACCGCTCCATTACTCTGAATCAAACTGTCCCTGAAAGAACAAGAGGAAAGAAAAGGGCATTAAAAAACACAAATCAAAAAGTAGAGAACATTCTTCTTAAAAACGAAATGGTCTCCACGTGTTACCATTTAATACCATTAAAATACTTTCTTGACTTTTATAGCATGCAAAGAATTTTCACCAATCTATTAAAGAATGCAATAAAAAAAGACTTTGAGGTGGGTTAACATTTTCCAGGTCTTTATCATTCTAGATAGGCTTGGAACTTCACAACACTGTAAAATATTATATATGGTGTCCATTTGCATCTGTGTGCAGCTGATGGCATAATGAATGCCTGGCCTCTTAACTCTTTATTGAATATAGGAGGAAATATGATGAGACATTCAGTGATATATTTTAAAATGAGGCCCAAAGCCAGATTTTAAAGATAGAGTGCCAAAACAGTTTGTCTTCTCTTTTTCTTTTAACTTTAGTGCCAGTAAGTCCCAGTATAATGCCTTTCAGATATCATCTGAAATCCCAGTCATTGATGTAACTGGAGAAAATAATTTTTTAAATGATAAGCTATTGTGATAAAGTATGAGCAAGAATGATCTAAAATTTATAGGATGTGAAATGACAGAGCTAATCCAAAAGTTATACTGGATGATTCAAGTAATTATTGTTCAGACCTTTCACATATTCAGTTGCATTTGACAGTGGCTGAACTTTATTAGCCTTTAATGGCCTTCATTAAACTCCATTTGGTAGCTAGGAGGATAGGCACAGAATGGGGACCATGGAAATATTCTTTATTTACATATCTAATCTCACTAGGCAGGTATGAATTTCCTTCGGAGGGTTATTTTAGGGAATCATGTACTTTTTTCCCCTTACTTGTGACAGCAGACAAATGGCAATTTTTATAGATTTTTCTCTCCATGAGCTCCTTTCCAATAACATTTAAATACCATTTTAAAAAGGAAGAAGAAAAAAGAAAAGAAAAAGAAGGAAATTCCCTCCATCGATTCTTCATCCACGTGCATTTACTGCCCAGTTGCTCTTGTTCTTCACAGCATTCCATAAACACGAAAAAGTAATCTGCACCTCCACCTTCAACATTCTCCCCAACCTCTATAACCTGGCTCTCCATAACCTTCCCCTGCATAGCTCACACCATGGTTACTTTCGAATTCCATGTATAGGACAAATTTAAACTTTTGGTCATTCTCTTATAAGTCTTCCTCAGGGCTACAAAATGGCTATATTTTATAAAGAACAAAAACCTCTTCTTTTCCCATGCATTCTACATTCCCCTAGTTCTTCTACTAACTCTTGAAAGTTTTTCTTAGACCATGACACCTCCATTTTTTACAGTTTAATGTATGAGCTCCTCAGGGTTCTTTCCTAAACCCTATTCTTCTTCTCTATTCACTAGAATAACATAATTGACTACAGATATACAACACCAAACAGTTCCTGGCATTTATCAGGTTGTCCGGAAACAACTCTCACTCTACCAGCTGATATTTCTCCCTTATGTTTAGCAATCCACACAGCAAACTATTTGGAGGACATTTTTAATTCAATATTTCTCTGTTACCTGGAACTCATAATTTCTTATAGTGAATTTCTCTTCTTCACAACCTATCTCACCATCACCTCATCCTTCCCTCCAGGGTGAATGATGGCATCAGACCTACTCCTGTTTTAGGAAGTAGTGCTTCCTAATTTACATATTGGTGCATTCTACATTCCCCTAGTAGCACCAGCTACCTAGCTGCCTAAATATGTAACCTGGAAGTCCTTCTTGACTCCTTTTTCCTTTCGTTTCCCACTGAGCCACGATGATTTTTCTTTTTAATCCATTCTTTCTCTCCACCACCATCATATATAAGGCATGTCTATTGTTTTGAACTTGAACTTCTTCAATAGCTTGCTAACTATTTTGATAATATTCAATTCTAACTCGAACCTAAGCTTCCTGCCCCCCCCCATTGGTAATTATCTTTTTGGAAGTACAAATCTAATTCTATCAGTCTCCAGCTGAAATCTTGTCAATTACTTCACATTGTTCTTGGGGGAGGGAAAAGGCTAATTTTTAGCATGAAATGAAAGGTCTCAATGTATCCTTATCCCACCCAGCCCTCTATCAATCCCCATTCAAATAATAAATTCTAGGCACGATAAAGTTGGTTTATTCCAAAAAATTATATGTTTTGGAATATATAAGTACAATTTCCATCTGGTGAATTACCCTTTTTATTCCAGCTTTATTGAAATATAATTGACAAATAAAACTGTGTAGTTTACAAGTGCACAATATGAATACTGATATACATTATGAAATGATTACTACAGTCAAGCTAATTAACACATCCATCATCTCACTGTTACAATTTTTGAGTGTGAGATGACTTAACATCTACATTCTTAGAAAATTTCAAGTATCTCATACAGTATTATTAACTAGAGTCACCATGCTGTATACTAAATTCTCAAGACTTCTTAATCTTCTATCAGAAAGTTTGCAATGTTTGTACAATGTCTCCCAATTTCCCTAGTCCCCCATTCCTTGCCACCATGGGATTCATTTTGCTTTTTAGATTCTACATGTTCATGATACCGTATACTGTTTTTCTTTTCTGTCTAGCTTATTATTTCCATTAGCATAATACCTTCCAGGTTCATCTACGTTGTCACAATGGGAACGTCTTTTTTGTATGGCTGAATAATATTCTACTGCATGTGTGTGGTTCACATTTTTGCCTATTAATCCACTGACAAGACATTTATCTTGTTTTCATACCTTAACTATTGTAGCAATGCTGCAATGAACATAAGAATGAAATACATATTCTAAACACAATTCTTTTTCCTTTGGATAAACTATATATCAGGAAATGGGATAGCTGGATCATGTGACAGTTCTATTTTTAATTTTTGGTGGTACCAACTTGCGTTCCTACCCAGGTTGTTCAATGGTTCCCTTTCCTCCACGTCTTTGCCAACATTTGTCATCACTTGACTTTTTCACAATAGCCATGCAAACTGGTGTGAAGTGAATGTTTTTAAATTGCATTTCCATAATTAGTTATCTTGGATAGCTTTTCATGTATTCATAGGCCATATCTTCTTTGAAAAAGAATTTTTTCAGGTCCTTTTACCATTATTAAATGTTATACACACATATTTGCTATTGACTTGCATGAATTCATTATAGATTTTAGATACAAACCCATTAAGGTAAAGAAAAGAATTTGTTACTATAAGAGAGAAGTGTTGGAGTCAGATAGATGAATGAAAACCAAAGAATTTGGGCAATATGTGAGGTTTGCACTTACGTTTTTCCATTTCATAGGGTGCCTTTCCTCTTCATTTGTTGTTTCATTTACAGAAGATTTTAGTTAGATATTATGCCACTTTCTTATTTTTGCTTTTGTTGCCTGTGCTTTTGGTGTCATATCCAAAAAGCATGACTAAGACCAGGGTCAGGAATCCTTCTGCCTAATGCTTTGTCATGGATTATATTTTAATTAAATTTCTTCTAGACAAGGAAGCCTACTTTGATTTATAGACTTGATATTCCACCTGCATCATGCTTTATAATGCCACTGTTTAGTACTATAACATGGCATGCCTATCTTTTAAGATGGTAGTGCCATACTATCAATATAACAAATATAATTCAGTTATTACAATTTTTCCTTGATCATCTATCTCATACACAATAAATTCAGTGAGTACAGGAAATACACTGTGCCTGGTACAGAGCAGGATGCTTCATATTCTCAATAAAAATTTGGAATCTTGGAAAACTTTGGACAGCTTAGTAGGAATGAAAATTCTTGAGTTCATGTTGGTCCATATTAGGGAAAATTTCCAAAGAATTTTGTTTCTTTTTCAAAGAGTTCAGTCTTTCATAAAAAGAGGAATTCTGTTTTATTATTTATATCAACACAGAAGTTGCTATGTATCTATATATGATATATGGTTTTCTTGTCAATAGTGACAGGACTCCTTTCCCTGCTCAATCAAGCCTGCTGTGATCACAAAGATTATATTTATATACAATAGATGTAATAATGGAAATTTATTATTCAAAATTTCACTAATTTTCCTAAATTCTTTGGTCTTTATTCATATCTCTAAATCTAACATTTCTCCCTTATGATAACAAATCATTTTGTTTATCTTAATTCTACCTTGCTTCTAGTCTAGGAAGCTGTACTTTCTGGGTGTGATTTGATATTTGGTAAGGGAAAACCTGATTCCTTTAAATAGTGGTACAAATGTATGTAGTGTTCAGCATGGCCCCTCTTCATTTTCCAGAGCTCAAGATTCCAGTTCTGTCTTCATATCAAAGCCCACGTACAGTGCATTCCTGCAATCCATCCTATTCTATGTAATGGATGTTTCATTTTCCTACTTTACATTGGGAGTGGGGAAGGATAACTTTAAGAACCTCATAGAACATATCATTTATACCTGAAATTTTTCATCATGCAAAATCTTAATATGGTCAGCCTATGTCTTTTCTGGTGGTCTGCTTGTTTATTGGTTAGAGGTATGACTACTTGACTATTTCATTCTTGTATTCTTGTGCCCTGTCTTCTTTTTCCCTAGGGAATTTGCAGTTAAATAAAATTAAAAAGAATATGATGAACCCAAAAATTATGAATAATTTTACCATTTAGTTGGAGAAAAAAGAGGAATTGTTCTTGAAATATTCTACTCAATTTGAGCAAATCTCCATTTGCCTATGTATGAATCTACCTTTCCTGAGAGTTTGTGTTTGTAAAGTGTTTTAGTCTAGCTTTTCTTTGCTGTGCTCAAATACCTGGAAAGAATCATTTAGAGGAGAAAACTGTTTTTTGTTGGTGTTTTTTTTTTGTTTGTTTGTTTATGGCTTTAGAGATCCGGTCCATAGTCAACTGACTCCAGTATCTGGGTCTATGTTGATGTAGAACGTCATGGCAGAAGGGCATTGAGGAGGAAAGCTGCTCAAAACATGACAACGAGGAAATATACACACACAGAGAGCTCTGCTTAGCAGGGATAAAATATAAACCCAAAAGTCATGTCCCCAGTGACCTACTTCCTCTAGCCACACCCTATCTGACTCTAGTTACCACCTAGTTAATCCACTGAGGTGGATTAACCTCTGTGATTATATTACAACTGATTATATTATAACTCTCCCAATCCAACCACTTCATGCCAGAACATTTCTATATTGTCTCACACATTGTCTTTGGGGGATATTTCCCATCCAAACCATAACACAACAGATAGTATATCAGCACAGACAGGAAGCATCTGCTCTTTTAAACTGGTTTTGTCTCTCTATAAAATCACCAATTTATTCTAAAATAGACTTGAGACCTGAGGCAAAATAGCTCATGTATAACCTATGAAAATATTTAGAATTTTAAGACCAAGGCATTTTCAATGTATGAAATCTTTTAACTGAGACATGAACCTCTTGGATGTTCCCCAAGTCCTTGGCTTTCTTAAATAGATAAAACCTTTAAGCTATCCATAAAATGGTGTCAAGTGCTTATTCTTCCTGAGGTGAAAGCTCTGGCCACCTCCCACTCTCTCCATGGATTTAAAAATTATTTGTTTTTATGTTGATGAATATGAATGTTATGCATTTATGGTGTAAAACATGATGTTTTAAACTATGCATACATTGTGAAAAGCAGTCAATCTACTTAACTTTTATTACCTCACATACTTATACACTATTACAATGAAACACTTAAAATCTACTCTTTCAGCAACTGTCAAGTATATAATACATTTTTTTTCTAACTGCAACACAATTCTCTTTTATACATCTCTTGAGCTTATTACTCCTAACTGAAATTTTATATTTTGACCAATATCTCCTCAGTTCTTTCCTATTCCCAAACCCTATCCTGAAAGTGTTCTATCTTTGCTTCTATGAGTTCAATTTTTCTTTAGACTGCTCATATAAAGTGAAATAATATGGTATTTTTTTAATCTATGCCTTTCCACAAATTTTTTTTGGAGGGGCTTAAGTTTCTAGCCACAATAAAGTTTTTCTTTTAAACTCATCTCTGGAGTGTATGTCACCAAATGGATGTGCTGTTCCCTTTTCTTCATGGATCCCCTGGATCACACCACCCAATCACTCCTAAGAACTGAGTAAATGGGTCCAGGTTTTACTAAACTTCTGACCAAAAAAGAAAGGTCATTTAACAAAGAATCCACACTATTTTTGAGTGAATTTGGAAGTCATTGATGAGGAGGCAGTGATAAATCCCCAATACACTTTAACATGTCAGTCTTTATCAATTTCTAATTTTATAATCTATTGCTTTTTTTCCTCAGAACATAAAATAGATACATTTTTCCTGTATCTTAAGATTTAATGTTGGAATAAAATTAGTTAACTAATTAGTGGAAGTGGACAATCACTAGAGTAGTTAAAAGTAATTTAAGCAGCTTTTATTAGAGTGTGAAGTATTTGGGGGATATTATTGAATATAAGAACTATTTGGAGAAAAAAAAACTGGTATTGCAAAAATAACTGCATACATATATGTGGAATATATTTTTGTTTATTCAATAGTTGACAGAAAACAGATACTTAAGATCACATTTCACGCTTTCTGAATACAGTGTTTTCAAATAGTGACAGAGCATGACAACTTTTACAATGCAACAATTTGAAAAAAATAGAATTTCATGTAAACCTTCCAGCTCTCTTTTGAATATACATGAATAAATTTTTTCAAAAAGAGTTTCTTTCCAGGAACATGTAGGAATCCAAAAGTGCTTTGGACTTCCTATTTATTCAACTGATGAGCTCTGTAAGCATCTGAGCCACCTCATCACATGTGTGCCGTTTAATGACAAAGGTTAGCCTTAGTATGTGAAATAAAATTCTTATGTATCATCTCAGCATCAGCCAGCAGTATTAAGAAAAAATGTGTAAAACCATTTTCTTCAGAAAAAAGAAAAAAGATAAAATGCAATCTGATATATTAAGTGTTTTAATTTTAAGACAAGTAGTTTCTGTGTCTAAAAATTTTAGAGTTGATTACTTGTGATTTCTACATCTTTAATTCCTGTTTTTCCTTTAATTACATACACGCAGAAATGGCCTTGGGATCATTTGAGTCTCATGAGTCATAAGAATATTAGTTTTGTTTTTAAATTAAGATTTTTTTAAACTCGGTTAAAGGAAATGGCAGCATCTTTCATTTTATAATTGCTACTTATCACCCTTCATTTAAGATGAAAACACCAAAATTTGCAAATACTGGAAGAAACAAGTAAGAAAAAATCTAAACGGTCACATTCATTTTAAAAAGTAGAGGCAAACTTACTATGACTTCCTTGAGTTTTATTTAAAGTTTTAAAACACAAAGAAAATTAATAGGATAACATAGCATACACATATATACCCAGTAACCTGGCATTATTGTTTTTCAAATTTTTTATTCAATAAATATTGTTAAAAGTTGAATTTTTAATAATTTTACCAGAATGTTTATCCTTTGTCTCTAGAGGCAACAAATATACTTTAATTAATTAATTTGTTCTTGTTAGTTATACATGACAGTAGAATGTATTTTGACATATTATACATATATGGGGTATAACTTTTTATAAGACAAAATGTGGAATTACACAGAGGCTATCAATATATTTTTGATCTTTAACTACAAATATATGTCTTTGTGTCCTCTATGTCTTATATGTTTCAGAAAATAATAAGATCATGTAATTTTTACTTGCTTTCTCACTCTATACAGTATTTCTTTGATTTTTTTTCTGTGCTGAGAATTGAACCTAGGGGTGCTTAACCACTGATTCACATCCCCAGCCCTTTTTATATTTTATTGAGAGCCAAGGTCTCCCCTAGTTGCTTAGGGCCTCATTAAGTTGCTGAAGCTGGCTTCGAAATCATGATCCTTCTGCCTCAGCCTCTGGAGCTGCTAGGTTCAACATCTGTAGAGATATTTATGACCTCATTTTTTTCTAATTGTTTGCTGTAAATATTTCTATGGTGAAAATGCTTGTACACCACAGTACACAGTTGAGCAGTGCTAGTATTCTTCTAGAATTCAAACATGGAATTCCAGGCTCACAGGCCTCTCACAGATGTTAATAGCTTTACCTCCAAAGTGGTGATAAAAAGCATCAATGTCAAAGGCAAAAATAATCTTTCTGCTTTCATGTCCTCACTCACTCATATCTTTAGCCCTTTTAAGTTCTCTCCCCTTCCTTGTTTGCTTGATTTTAATTTTACATTGACTCTTATAACGTTCACTGATTGTTTAGTGATAGTGATATCTGACTTTGGTCTTAGTTTTGGGTAGATGTTGATATTTAGCCATTGGATAATCAACCAAAATACATATATTTACTTATCGATGCATATGTGTATTGACTTAATATCCTTATATGTAAATATGCATTTTAAAATAAATAGAAAGTGAGTTGGGCATAGCAGTGCATATCTGTGACCTCAGCAGCTAGAGAGGCTGAGGCAGGAGGATAGTGAGTTCAAAGTCAGCTTCAGCAATTTAGTGAGGCCTTAAACAACTCAGCAAGACCCTGTCTCTAAATATATGTGTGTGTGTGTGTGTGTGTGTGTGTGTGTGTATGTGTTCATATATATGGCTGGGAATACGGCTCAGAGGTAAAGCACCCCTAGGTTCAACCTCTGGTACCAATAAATAAGTAAATAGAAAGTGGGTCTTTAATGGGAGTTATCTGTCCTACTCATGAAAACTTGGAACAACCAATCCTGAAAACCCAAAGGCTGAATGCTCTCTGATAGACAGATGCTAATTTACAATAAGGAGAGGGGAGCAGGGAAGAACATAAGTACTTTGGATTAGACAAAGGGGAATGAAGGGAAGGGAAGGGGAATGGGAATCGGAAGGAGAGTAGAATGAATTGAATGTAACTTTCTTCTTGCATGCATGAATACATGACCAATATAATTCTATATCATGTACAATCAGAATAATGGGAAATTGTACTCCATATATGTATAACATGTCAAAATACATTCCACTGTCATGTAAAACTAATAAGAACAAATAAAAGATAAACATAAAAAAAGAAAAAAAAAACTTGGAACGACAGACACTGTATAGTCAGTCTCCAATTTATTCTTTTGTTCATTCAATCATTCATTTTTTCCTGGATCCTCTTTTGAATTCCATACCATCCATACCACATGACATCTCTGTACCTTCCTGTTGCTATAACAAAATACCTTATGTTAGATAATTTATTTAAAAAAGTGATTTTTCACATCTCTGGATATAAGACATCCAAGATCAAGGCACTGACAGATTTGAGTTCTGGTAAGAATCTTCTCTCTGCTTCTGAGATGACATCATGTCTCAGCATCCTCTGTCTGGAGGGGAAGAACATGAAATGTGTGCATCATAGAAAGGTAGAAAAGGACAAAATCACTCTTTCAAGCCTTTTCTATGTCTCTTGTCTTATCCATGGGGGTGAAGCCCTTATGCTGTAATTACCTCCTTAAAGGCCACTTTTAATACTATTTCATTGGGGATTAAGTTTGCAACATTTGAATTTTGGAGGGACACATACATTCTAATCATAGCACATACTAATTATCAATAAAATAATCATAAACTTGCACCTGGAGATATAATACAAATTGAAGATGATTCTCCATCCTCTTTCTTCAATTACTTAAAGGCCATTTTAAATTTAGTGTTTTCAACAAGTGCATTAAAAAAAGAAATCTGCTTTTCTTTAATTAGCTCTTGAAAATGTTGGTGGTGGTACTTAAAACAGTATGTGATTTTTTTTCATGTCAGTTAAGTGTTCCTTTCTGATGAGGATTTTTAAAATTACATCGTTCTATAGAGCCCTGTCTCTATAGGTTCCATTCGGCTTGTCTCCACATCTAATGGGGCAGAATAACGGAAAAGAGTAAGCAGCCACATACATGGTTTTTATTATTCCCTAATTAGTCTGAATAGAAAATATTTTAATTCAAATACCCTAGATGGAAATGAATTTAGTCTTTTTATAAATACCTGGTGCCACTGCAGGTTACTGAAGAACACTTTTGATTCATCATGAACTGAATCCATGAATTGGTCAGAACAATTTTAAATATTTTATCTATATTCAAAATAAAAATTTGGCAGAGGCTGCAGCTCAGTGGCTCAGTGGTAGAGCACCTGCCTTGCATGTGTGAGGCACCAGGTTCGATCCTCAGCACCACATAAAAAAATAAAGAAAGAAAGAAAGATACTGTGTCCATCTACACCTAAAAAAATTAAAAATTAAGCATTTAGACATACATCCAATGAGAAAATATGCAAAATCTTTTCTGAGAGGTATAAAAATAACACCTAATAGTAGGAATAAGAAAACTCCTAACATTTATTAAATGATCTTCCATGGCAGGCACTGTAGTCATCTCATGAATTCATCACAACACCTTAGGATGTAGATGATATTGCTATCTCCATTGTACAGAAAAGGAAGCTGTTTCTTTGTATAAGTTTATAGAGCTACTAAAGGACATATCTAAGATACAGATCTATGTGACCCCAAAGACTATTATCTCCTTCTTCTGCTTGCCTTTAAATTGAAAATACCCAGAAAACATACCTGTTGACTTATCTAAAAGCTATAACATGTTGAATGTAGTGATGCCATGAAATAAACTGAAATTTTCAGTTTTATAATTAAGGAAATTGATAGAGAGAATGTCAGTGATGTGGACTAAATTCTCCACAAAGGTAGAGGCCTGACTCCACTGCATATTGAAGGGGTTTAACATATGTTATCCTGGCACACTGGCTAAGTTAAAGACACTTGAAAAACACCAGGTGCAGAAAGGTCACTCTGACCTTAGTGATATTTCTTAAAAGCAGACCACAAAATTTCCCATGTAAAAGAATCTAGTACACCTTCCCTGTACGAGAAGGAAAAGTAAAATCTTCATCTTCAAAGAATAAAAGTTGAAATCAGAGAATTCTGTATAGGCCATGTTAAAATAACTCACCTTTTAAGTCTCCCGTGTAATTTAGTTGCTTGCTTACACCTGTGTCCAATCTAGTATTTAGTGACTAACTATAGCTGCTTCTTTGTGTCTTCCTTTCTCTATGAAGGCTTCTGTAGTACTTGAAACTTAAGCTATGTTTTTTTTTCCTATTATTCTATCAATTTAACTTTTGGTTCAGCTGGGACCCTAAGAGAAAAGAGATTGAGTTTTTTCACCCCTATAACCTATAGTGCAAAGTATATTTTTTATGTAATATTTCTTCTACTTCCACTTTGCCTTTATTAATTTAATAGAATCATGCCACAAACTTGATTTAGCTTACAATTTTATCTGCACAGCCTTGGTCCTTCCATTCTTCTGACTACAGTACTCCCTCTGGTTTGGAGATGGCCTTTCCTTTTTTTTTGATGGTATTCTAGCTTAAGTGATTATAAATCATGGTTTTCCAGCTCCTGCTGAGGTACAGGAGGCCATGTGATGCATACCTGGCTAATCAAAGCTCCATTATCCTGGCCATAGTGATTAGACCAGAAATGGACACAAAGCCCAAGACAAAGAGATTCAAATAGTTTTTATATAGGCATTAGAGAAAAAGATTTTCTCCTTATTCAGTAGTTTCTGACCTTAGTTGATATAAGTTTAAAATTCTCTTCAGGGATTTACTCCAATAAATAAAAATAATATAAAACATAGAGATAAATCATGCTGAAAATTAGGAGATGATAGTGGATAAGGGAGGATAGAGAGAGGGACAGGCATTTAATAATTCCTGATAGAGCTCCATTCCCTGGCTTTCTCATTTATTGAGGAGAATTGAATGCATTTTACTTAATCTAGTTTGATTAAAAGGGTTGTAATTAGAATATCTGGCTATAAATTTGAACTTGATGAAGACATAATTTATGCTTATTGTTTATTTCTTACTTTCTACCACTGTTTAAAATGCCTTTAAGGAGGATAGGGTGAGGGCAACAGACTTGTTTTCTAGTATTGTTTATAAGTATTCAATCCAGTGTGTTTTGCCAAACAATACTAGAAAGTTTCTGTTCTTCAGTTTGTTTCATTTATTGTTAAAACCAGATGCCATGTATGATTACATAATGGAATAATTATTATGGGAAACAATGATTAGGAGTAGTAACTATATTAGTGAATTATGAATTGGTTATTTTGCTGCCTTATCCTGATCAAATTAATGTTTCTCCTTGTATAAAAAATAAGTTTTGATTTTGTTCTTTAATGCTGGTAATATGCTATGTATTTTTTTCCTTTGTATGCAGAAATAAGATTTTTGTTTAGTTTTTTAAAGCTTTCTCATATTTTTTATGAACATAGTATTTCTCAGGCACAATTATGCTTCACCCAGGAAAGAAGAGACACTTTCTGAAGGGATATTGGTGAATATGTGAACTGTTTATGTGGATTTTGCACTTAATACCTCTCGAATGCTGTTATCAACATAAATAAATGGTAGAATTCCTTTATAAAATAGGTCATTATTTAACAAAACAAACAGATCAAAATTTAAACCAAGAAAGACACATTTATACCAGAAAAGTTTAGAAAATATGTGTAACATAGGTGATATTCCACATTTACGCATTATCTACGTGATATTTCCTGGATCTACTTTCCACAATTGCTGAAAAGTAAGACTTAAGATCAGAGAAGCACTGGACATGGTGAAGCAAGTTATGATCTCAGCAGCTCTGGAGGCTGAGGCAGGAGGATCATGAGTTCAAAGTCAGCCTCAGCAAGGCTTTGAGCAACAGCAAGACTGTCTCAAAATAAAATATAAAAAATATAAAAATGGCTGTAGATGTGTCTCAGTGGTTAAGTTCCCCTGGGTTCAGTCCCTGGTACAAAAAATATTAATAATAATAAATCAAAGAAGCATCAGCTTGATATCATTGTTGATATTTATTTGTAATTTGTTTTATACATCCTACTTAAAGCAAGCAGAGAATTGTTTTATTGATATATCTTATTTATTCTTCAAAATCCCTATGACATAATATAGTTTGTGACTCTGTTTTAAAGAAAGAAGATGATATTACAGAGAACTGATAATTTGATATTGGCAGAGTCCAGCTAGAAGTGAGGTCTCTATAATGACCACACATTTAACCCCTAAACAACACTGTGGTCCAGAGTTTAATTTCTGCTTTTAACTACCATTATAGAACCTAGTTTTACTCATAACTTCTCTTCATATTTGGCAACTAAAAAGGCATTTATTTTCTATCTAGGCACTAATTAAATAAATTAAATTAAATAAATAATTAAATAAATCATTAAATAATTAAATAAATAATTAAATAATTAAATAAATCATTCTCCAACATTCATATAGTTACAAATGTATGTGCACATGGAATGGTGAATACTCATCCTTAATATGTTTTTTTAACTTTTAAAAATGCATATCAAAGATTTCATCACTTGTATAGGAATAAAAATTGTGACACTGGCCATTATAAGGTATTAAAAAATTCATGGCAACTTTTGAAAAAGGAGGAATGTTATTAACCTTGGTGTCTTGACCAAATTACAATTTGGGTAATTACATTTGTCTTCCCTAATCTTTTTTTCAACTTTCAATTGGGTAGTGTATTCTTAATGGATTTCATTACCCAGTCTCCCTTAGGATTTAAAATAGGACTTATCTTCTAAGAGTGGGTCCACTCTAAATTTATGTTCTCTGACTTCAATTGAGCTGTCACTAAGATTCTTCAATTCTACGTGTGTGTGTGTGTGTGTGTGTGTGTGTGTGTGTGTGTGTTTAGTTCATTCTTTCCTTCTTGTTTTATTTTTTTTTGCTATTTACTTTCTCATCTTCACTCTTCCAAACCATTTCCTTTCTGCTCAAAACCTGAGATACACATTTTAGCTAAGCAATTTTGAGCCTCATGCATGCAACACTATCCTGTGCTTTGATATACCATGGCCAACTAGGCATTGTTCTCTACTTTCCATCCGTTTCCATGTCAGAAAATGCTGCTCTTTCACACTTGGGTGGATGGATTCACCTCCTATTCACTGAGAAAAGTGAAAAACATTCGGGTTGCACTTCTGCAGCCTCTCTTTGTGAAAGTGTCCTACTGTGACCACACTCTTTCCTCCAGAACTCCATCGTTCTGTCCTTTCCTTTCTTCATGGTTTTGAAGGAGGGCGTGTGCCTGTTTTCTTAAGTCCCCTAAGCCCCTGCTTTTTCCCTTCCCTACTGCCTTCTCTCACTCTTAAATCAAACACATTCCATAAACAAATAAAAAGTTTTTTCTTTAGGGGGTAAGCAAAAAAAACATTGTGTCTTGGTGTTGTACACAGTCACATTCTCTTTTAATCTTTTTACCACCATATTCTGTTTCCAAAGTTTTCATCAATTCCACACAATATCATTTCCTCTCCTGCCATTCTGTGAAAACTGCTTTTCAGAAAAACTAGCCAATTTAAAAAAAGCCAATTTAAAATTGCAAAATCAATACCCTTTCCTTAGCACTCAAAAGTCTTATTTCTCTGTTGACTTTAATATTGTTGACTGTTCCTTATTTATAAACTCTGTGTACTTTCAACTTCCCAAAGATTCTGCTCAATTGATTTTTCTCCTTATGCCTTTGTGACTCTTATGCCGATTTCTCTTCATTTCAAAAATTTAATGTAAGATCTTCCTGATGTGTTGTCGTTGGACTTCCTTCTTTTCTGTGATCAATTTATTAGTGTTTAATTTTAATTGACTAGAACAACTGAAGGAAAATAACGGGGAGTGAGGAAAAAAGATGTACCTCTTGCATACTATGTGCCAGCCATTGTACCTAATAACTTATATAAATAATTTTATTTATTCATAAGAACAAAACCAGGAATGTTAGTGATAGTTTACAGATAAAAATATTAAGGCTGGGGTTGTGGTTGTTGCTCAGTGGTAAAACACTTGCCTGACACATGTGAAACACTGAGTTCAAGCCTCAGCACCACATAAAAAGAATGAATAAATAAATAGATGGCATTGTGTCCATCTACATCTAAAAATATTTTTTTAAAAAGAATATTAAGGCTGAGTAAAACCTCAATCACAAGCTATGTAATTGCTACTGTTTTTTTAATTAATTTATTCAGCAATCCTAGAGTTGGATATCATTATTTCCATGATTTGTAGTATTTCAGACAAAAGATGATGAGCAAGCCAACTAATGATTCATAACTAATTTTATGATAGGTCTAAGGTAAAAACATGAGTATATCCAAGTCTAAAATTTATGTTGAATCATTACATTTTGTCTTAATGTGCATTCCTCTGTCATCTACACCTTTGGTTATGAAATCTCAGGAATTATCATTCCACTTCTCTGATAAGGCATTAGTCATGTTTATATAAGGTAACCTCATATTAGTAACATAGTTAAATAGGCTAAATTTTAAATCTTCTGGAAAACCTCAATTCTGTATAAGATATCACTGAGTTTTTGTGTCCCTCACAATGCCTTGCTTTTTATATCAATACTTGCATTTCTATTTTTCATTCTTTCTCCTGTAACTTCACTCAGGAACTCATGACCATTTATCACTGACACAAAGACCCAGAAAAAGAGTTCAGTGACAGTGAGCTAAGAATTGGGAATACTTAGTGATTTAAAAATACATATAAGTGGTTTAAAAATACACTTACCATATCATAGTGTGATAAGCTGGTAAATTCCAATGATACTTAAAAATACCTTATAATTAAAACATTGTTAAGAAATATATTGGTATATTAGTGCCTTAAGTTTATATTTCCAGGGGTCTTCATTCTTTGCACAAGGAAACAGGGTGTTATAGAATGAATTGTGTTTCCTCCTGTGAAAAAATCCTCATGTGAAATCCTAACCCCCAGTGTGACAGATTCTAGAGACTGGGTCCTTAGGACGGAATAATGTTTCAATGAGGTCATGGGGTGGAACCTTAATCCAATCGGACTATAAGGAGAGGATAGTGTCCTTCTGTCTCTGTCTCTTTCTTCCATGTGAGGACATAGTAAGAAGGTGACAAACTGCAACCTTAGAACAGGGCCCGCCTAGCAGGGTGTGGTGGTGCATACCTGTAACCCTAGGGACTTCTAAGGCTAAAGAGGATCTCAGATTGGAGACCAGCCTCAATGGTTTAGTGAGATCTGTCTCAAAATAAAGGAAAAGGACTGGGGATATAGCTCAGTAGTAAAGTACACCTGATTTCTATCCCCACTTATTTCTGTAATGAATCAGCAGATACCTTGAATTTGGCCTTTCCCGTCTACACATCTGTGAGAAAATAAAATTTCTTTTTTCTTGAAGAAACCTTTTTTTTTCCAATTATTTTTTTTAGTTGTAGATGAACACAATACCTTTATTTTATTTTTATGTGGTGCAAAGGATCAAACCCATTGCCTTCCACATGCCAGGCAAACACTCTATCACTGAGCTACAACCCCAGCTCAGAGAAAATAAATTTCTGTTGCTTGAACTATCTTGTTTGTGATATTCTGCTATGGCATCATGAATCAACTAATACATAGAACAAATAGTATATTTTCAGTACATTTAAGGACTATAATTAAAAAGCTAAAGTCAGGAACAACCAGAGACATGCATAAATGACATAAGCTATCTCGTTCATAGCTGTCTTTCAGCCTCAAATGACAACATTCTATTTGACAACTCTTAAAAAAGGATACAGAACCCACTGCTTTCTACCACTGTTATTCAAAACAGATCATTATAACTGCTATATAAAAGGTTTAAGGGTCAGGCACGGTGGTGCACACCTGTAATCCCAGTGGATCCAGAGGCTGAGGCACTAGTATCACAAGTTCAAAGCCAGCCGCAGCAATGGAGAGACACTAAACAACTCAGTGAGACCCTGTCTATAAAGAAAATACAAAATAGAACTGGGGATGTGGCTCAGTGGTCTAGTGGCCCTGAATTTAATATCCCATACCTGCCCACCCTAAAGAGAGAGAGAGAGAGAGAGAGAGAGAGAGAGAGAGAGAGAGAGAGATTAATATGAGGAAATACCTGAAGCTCTAGCCCATGTTCAACTTCAAGGGCCAAACATTCTTGAATAACAAAAACTATTAACATGTACCTCATGCTTCCTCTGTGCCAAACTCTGAGTTTTAATTTAAAATATTACCTGATCTTCACAACTACCCTGAGTTTGGAGTATTCTCTCTATTCATGTTCATCTTAAGAACATGGTGTGCTAGACACCTGGATGGACTTGGAGCTACACATAATTATGGTCTAAAATGCACTACAAGTTTCAAAAACGCTTTTGAGCAAAGTGATCTTTCAAGAAGTTAAAACATTTATCATGCTATAATGAGGGTGAAAGTTGGAGAGATAAGTGGAACCTGCTTGCTTTTGTACTTAGGCCTTTGCACAGCAGTTGAACCTGTGCTTGGGATTTCATGTTCTCAGTGAATACTCAAAACATACATTGAAAGTTAATCTTCTCAGTTGTCTGAGATCCAGAGAGACTACACTCTCAGGGTGAATTCGTATCTAACTTGCCTTCTCTCCTTACAGAGGAGTGCAATAAAATTAGTTTCCTTGACTCCAGCTAGGAAGGGATGAGTGGGGAATGTTGCTAAGGAGTTGAACCACAAGGTGTTCAGCATAGGAATTTGTTGTCTCAATTGGTACTCTAGTCCAAAAAATCAAACTCAGATCCTCCCTGAAAATCTGTCCTTTATATATCAGTATTCCATCTCTCCATCTGAAAGAAGAGTAGCAAAAATAAACAAACAAATGATGACGACAACAACAACAACAAAAAAAAACTGACGATGACACACACACACACAAAAAAATAAATTTAAGGCACCAGGAACAAAATTCAACAACCAATACATTTTAAATACCAGAATTAAGCACAGAAATTTTAAGATGACTGACTATTGTACTGAATGGCATAAAATCCAAGGTTAAAATGTGTGGGGTAAGCAAGAACTAATGATGAATGATCAAGGATGCTTTTTGAAATAAAAACCTGAATAATTAAAATGGGAACTAGTAGACAATTTTAACACAAATTCATTATAGAATTAGTAACCCAGAAAATAATTTTAAAGGAAAAGCACAATAAAAAGAGAAGAATGTAATAGATGTCATAGTGTTGGTTCATGAAGATCAAAGTAGAAAGGATCAATATTCATCCAAATTTTGTCTTAGACATACAGAAGAAAGAGAATGTGACACTGAAGAAATTTGAAAATATAAGGTTCATCTGGAACAGATGAAAACACAAACACAATCAGAGATCTCAAGAAGAATATATATTTAAAAAAAACCCTATCCATATATACGCTTAGTAAAATATAAAACATTCCACAAAAAGGGATCGATCCTAAGAGCAGACAGAGTGGAGCACAGTTGCTTGTAATGGTGCAGTGGTTAGATTGACAGTCGTCTCTGTCAGTATGCAATATTGGAAATCAAAAGACAGTGGGACTGTATCTTCAGTGGGCAGATAGAAAATATCTTTCAGACCAGTATTCTATGAGTGCTGAAATTTTCTTTTAATAACGAGAGCAGATTAACAAAAATTAAGAGTTCTCCCTTCATAGCAAAATAAATTCTAGAGTATATGCTGTAGACAGAAGGAAAGTGGCCTTGGAAGAAAGATACAATATTAAAGAAGTAATAAATAGCACAGAAAATAGGAACATAAGGGATTTTTTTCAGTATCATATAATTATTAACCATCAGCCATAAATTTGAATCAAGAATATTGATCGCCAAATCTCATGACTAAGTCCTGTATTTCAAGAAGTGAAAAAAAAATGAATGGATGAATGGAAAGGATAAAATCCATTTCACGGAATTAGTGAGCAAGATGATAGATGTGAAAAAGATTACAGGAGAGACAAATAGTTAGAAAGTCTAGTCCAAGATTCATGGACCCACCACTGAATTAACTAGCTGGGTAATCCTGTGTACGTTCCTTAATATTTCTGACCTCAGCTTCTTTATCCATAATATGGGAATAATATCTGTCTCCTGTGCTGAAGTCATTGTAAAGACAAACAGCAGATTGGCCTTAGGAACAGAAGGAGAAAATAACAGTTCAATTCTCACAGTGGCTGAATATTTGTGATTTCCTCAAATTTTCACCTGAAGTTCTCACCTTCCGTGATGGTATTATGTTATTCTGGGGACGTTAGGAATGATAAAGTCTTGAGGACAGAGTCTTCATCAAGGTTCCTAATAAAAAAGGCACCTTGCCCCTCTGCCTTGTGAGGACACAGAAGGAAGTTGGTCATTTAGGAACCAGAAAACCCCCGACCAGACGCAGACTCTGCTGACAACCCGACACCAGCCTCCATAACTGTCAGAAATAAATTTCTGTTAAAAAAAAAATACAACATTCACAGTATTTTATGGTAGTGGCCCCAGTTGACAATCTCTCTTTATATCTCACTATTCAACACATGCAAACATTTCAAAAAGTTGAGAAGCCTCTAAGGGGAAGACCACATGCTGTGGACAACAGCAGTGAACACTGGCAGAGAAGCAAGTGCCTGGTTCCTTCTCACTCTTGGCTTTCCTGCAGTCTTCTTAAGGGTGAATGTGGATGATTTTGAATGGAGCCCTACTAAGTCTCCTTCTGTTCTAGGCTACTCCAGCTCCCCAATATTTTAATATCCTGCAGTTCTCAGGGGAGAACACCAATGATATAATCAATCCAATGAAAACAGCTGGCTCAGGTCCTCTCAGATGGTCAAGTTCATTCCCTTTTCTCTCCCACATTCTTAATCTTCAGAGCAGTGGTTCTTCTCACTTCTCCATCTCTCCAAGCATACTTGATGGGACTTACTTCCCCCTGGACAGTGGCACAGGTGAATGGCATACTAATTCGCTCATTTATTTGGAACACATTGATCTTTGACCATATGTTGTTCCAGGTGCTAAGGATACACCAGGGGACAGAATAGACCAAGACTCTTACCCTTGTGGAGCTTGTATTCAGGTAGGACTGGCAGACGATTAACAAAATGAATAAATATTAGCAATACTATCAAACACACCTTAGTAATAGTGGAGGGTAAATGGACAAAAAAAAAATATAGAACAGGAAGGGGCTTCAAGAAAATGGGGGTTAGGAGAGTTGACATAAGAAAAATATTCAGGTAAGCCCTCGAAGGCTAAGTTGAAATGCTTTATTTTACTTACTGGATCAGTGTTTGAAACACACTTGGTGATTCATAATTACATACTACCTCGCAATCAAAGTAGGAAACCTTTTATGACTCACCTTAAAAATTATATGCCAAAGCAAACTCAAAATGAATATAGATATTCTCAAAAGGACTTCATTCCTCATGTCTGTAGAGATATAATTATAAGCATTTTCTGTGGGAAATTTCCCACTCCTACAGTGACTTGCTTCCCTCTTTGCTCTTTGCCATAAGGCTGGGTAACCACAAATAAAACTGGAAGATTATACATGGCATCAAAGAAAATGGTATGGTTGCAAATATGTTTTGTGAAAAAGATTATAAATAATTACAAAATGAAATGCTTATTTAAATCTTTAAAAAGTCTCTCTCAATGTCTCTATATGTGTAATTTTTAACAATTCATACATAGGATTTATGTACTTGTGTTTATATATGTATGTGTACACATATATATATATATATATATATATATATATATGTATATATATACATATGTGTATATGTGTGTGTGTGTCTATCTATCTATCTATCTATCTATATATATATATATATATATATATATATTTATACATTAATGCATGGTAATATTTAATATGAACTGAATAAGTGAATAAGTAGATCTAATCACCTGTACCAGGGTCTGGAGAAAATAAGTTTCAAACAACATGCTCAGAGAGCTGGAGAAGTGAGAAAAACCACTGTTCTGAATACCAAGAATGTGGGAGTAAAGCTGAGTGCAGTGGTAATTCCAGAGACTGTAATTCCAGAGACTCAGGAAGCTGAAGCAGGAGGATCACAAATTTAAGGTCAAACTGAGCAACTTAGCAAGACCTTGTCTCAAAATAAAAAATAAAATATCTGGGGATATAGCTCAGTGGTAAAGCATTCCCAAGTTCAATCTCATTATCACAAAAACAAAACAAAGCAAAGAAATGAAGATAGGATAAGAGGGAAAATTTAACATTCCAGAGGAAATTTGACTGCTGTGACTGACACTTTTATTACAATAATTTTACTATTGTGGCATCTTCTGAGAAAACACACATACACATAAACATACACATTCTTTTGGAACATTCATTAGTAACACATTCCCCCAAATTGGGTGGCTGAAAATAACAACATTGACTCTCTCATAATTTTGGAAGTCTTAAGCCCTAGATGAAGGCCCCACTCCCTCTGGATGATATAGCAGTGCATCTTTTCTTGCCTATTTCATGGTCTGGTAGCCGTCTGTATCTCTTGACTTTCTTGGCTAAGGGCCACATACTCCAGTTCCTACCTCCATCTTCTGGCCTCCCTCTGTCCACCATTGTCCTCTTATTTTCGTGTGCTTTTATAAAAGCACTGGTCATAATGTTGGAGGCCTGCCTTGATACTCTAGGAGGATCATCACACCTCAAGATTTCAATGGTTCTATATCTCAGGTAATTGCCATTGTTTCTAATAATGGCCCATCAATGTATGCATTGAAAATATTTCAGAAAGTAAAACACAGAAGAACAATATTATTTTATAAGCTGTAGGTTGGACCATCAGAAAATATTGACTAACCTTTGTAATAATTGATAATTTTTTAAAAAACAAAACATATCTTTGAAATCAACTTGATTTTTATTACTCCTGCCATAAATCGATTAGTGTCTTAGAAAACCCCATGGTTCTGTATAAAATTAAATGTTAAAGAAAATATCACTAGGAAGTGAAAGGTCAGAGTAATATAGTATTTGTTTGTTTGTTTTTGCCCAAAGCACACAAAAAAGGAAAAGGATTGGAGAAAATTGAAGTATCAATTAAGAAAATGGGGCTGAAAAAGTAAACAATTTTATTAGAAAAAGAGAAACATTTATTCAAAATCAGAAGAATTAAAATAGAGCAATGTCCCTGTCCCTGAGATAGGACAAAGAAAATTGAAACAGGTATTTTAAAATCTGATGAATGTGTAGTCTATATCTCAGATCTTCTGGCACATTCTATTTCTCTCCTGATGCTCATATGTCTGGCCTCACTGCTGGGTGTTGGAAAACTCTTTTGCCACTCTATACATTACAGACCTCTTCACACCTCAAAGACAACCATCTATTATGTTCCAATGGCCACTAGAATGAACACGGAGGACCCTATGCCAACACCTGCTTATAGCCAGCTACACTGCTCTGAGCTGATCATTTCCTTCAACCATAAAACTGGCCTTTCAGGGCTGCACTGAGGCCGATTTTCCTTTCTAAGGAAGCTGTAATGTATTTGATTTAATCCCTTTCTGCTGAGAGTGACCAGTGTAGATTTATCTGTTCCTTCTCTTTTTTCCCCTGTGGTAGGTTGGAGAACTTTCTGTTTGAACTCTACAATTAGACTCCAGTCCATTTGTTCTCTCTGTTTCTGAACAATAAAGAAATTTTCTATCTCAATTCAATAACAAATTTCAAAAAGAAAAGCAAACTTGCTTATTTAAAAAATTATTATTTGTCCATGTTTTCTTTATTTCTTTCAAAATAGATGGAGAGTTGTCTAGCAGGAAATATGCCATCCCAAGGGATCGTTGGGTTGGCTTGTTTAATGAAACCAGCACTGTTTGATCAATTGGCTTATGCATAATTGAGAGGAAAGCTTTTGCTATTTTTCCCATTCAGGTTTTATGACACAATTTTAAAAAAGCATCATAAAAATAAACACTCTAAAATTATGTAGCCAAATCTATAACACCCTGCTTCCTTGTCTGTATTCAATAAAGGTTTAAAAGAAAAGGGAAAAGCTCATTAGGCACTTTTTATTCTCACCTGAAATCATTTGCTGCTGGTAAATTCATCCTATGTGGCAGGGGGCAGTTTTAATGAAGATTGGCTCATCTTGAGGCCACTACATCAGAAGTAAACAACCAACTCTATTCTACTAATGATTCTACAACTCAACTTTGATTTTTCCAATTCTGTGTTATGTCTGATTGCCACTTTTTCACTTGTCAGTGTTGGGGTAGAATTTGCTAATATGAAAATATAAGATATTCAACAATGTCTGCGTGGCTATAGAGAGTATAACTTAATATTATATTTCAGGAAGAAATGTTTCTTTTGGGAATTTGGATGAAGCGTGTAAGAAGATTTTATGACCTTTGCAGGAAAAACCCAATCCAAATTCAAGGGGGTGTTATCTTAGGCTTGAAGCTCTTTGCAGATCTGCTTTAAATATTTAGCTATTTTGTTAGGTAATAAGAGTATTACAGCTCTAATCTCTGCTGTGATTTCAAAAGGAAGAAAGAAGTAGTGATCTGTTTACAGTACATACTAACTAAATGCATTCATTTGCCTAATACCTCTTTAGGGATGGACTGCATTATTCAGAGATTTCTATCTGTGGAACTGCAGGGATATTTTAGGCTTCAGTGACACTGAGGTCTTAACTTAAAGTCTATTAGATTAGCATGACAACCATTCCTGATTAAAAATTCCCATTAGTGGTAAGACAACTTCAGAGAAGCACTTTTCACCTTATGGTGCCAGCAACAGGGGAGAACAAATATTCTTGTTTGTAAGTGAAATCCATATAGAAAAGAGTGAGGTTGTTTTCAAAGGTATAAAAATAACACTTTTTGATGCTGGAGGAATTTAAATGTTCTAGAGAAAAAATATGCTACCCAGAACCATGCTTTTGAAAATTAGCTTCCAGATTTCTATGGGAAATTCAGGGGCAGTGATTTTAAAAAACACTGATTTTGTGACAGATTTAAATTTGGGAATGTCTATTAAAAAACAAAAGTGTTGATACTTTTTCTTAGTTACAAAATACTAGCTTCCTTTCAATATGTATTGTAGATTAAACTATCTTTCCAAATGTTTCCTACTCTTCCTTAGGAAAGACACCCTGCCTCCTTTCTCCATAATCATGCATGATCAAGTGGCTTTCATTGTTCTTGCTGGGAGGATTTCACTACCTAAGCCTTTGACTGCAATCCCACCACATTGTCTGGTCTTGAGAATAGAAGAGATGTGTTCCCTTTCCAAGGCAAAGTTCAACAGCTACTGTTATCTCTCCTTCTACAATGGAAATAGCAATGTTCAGTTTGCTTTTTCCAGCCTGGACATGAAGTAGATAGAACTGCACTGACATATTTCAAAAGACAATACTTTTGTTTACTTATATGAGAGATAAGTAAACTTTCCTTGTTAAGACTATGACATTTGTGGGATTGTATGTGTGATGTTTGCTGTGTTTGCTACTAATGTTTATAAAACAAGAATCTACAGAGGTTAAATTATGTAACATTCTTAGAAATTTGAAATCATTATTTCAACTAATTAGAAATAAGGAGGAATTTTAAAAAAGAGATTTTTTTTACTACAGAAGAAAGAAAACAGAAAAAAAACATCAATGCATGTTTCTTTTTCTCTTTCACAGTTATATAATATTCTTTACTTTTTGGAAAGATGACATCAGTCTTTCATCATCTTTATCTCATACCTGTTTCCATGAAATATGTTATAGTTTACATTATCAAATATAATACATTCAAAGAATAAATGCCTCAAATAATAATTATTATTTTCTGTTCCTCTTTTTCAATGCCCTCCACTTCTCCTTTAAAAATGCTGAGTTCAAACTCAGCCTCAGCAACTTAGGGAGGCCCTAAGCAACTCAGGAGATGCAATCTCTAAATTAAATACAAAAAAAAAGAAAAAGAAATGCTTCTTGCTAACAACTTTTAAATCCCTCCATCCTAAGGAAATAATGCACTTAGATAATTTTATCTTCTTTTCTCTATGTATTCTTTCTTATTTGACTTGTCTTGTCCAATCCAAAAGATTTAGAGCAAGAGAAGTAATGGGCTTTAGAATTCTAGTTTGAAAATATTCCTAAGAAGGTTCAGATTAGCTGCAATTTGTCTACATGTGGATAAATCCTGTATACAGAACTCTACTAGTTTGGAGGACATATAAAGTGAGATCAATCTTGATCCATGTGTGTGTTTAATATTGTGCAGTCAAAAAGATATTTAGTTGGGTTCCTTTTTAAGTATGTAGCCTATGAACCAAAGGAGTAATAAAATATTTAAAAATATGTTTTAAAATATAATAAATCTGTTTGACTAATACTATCCAGTATACTGTGCATTACTGGAATAAAAATGAAAATATTTCCAAAAGAAAATCTAAACAGTGGTAAGGAAAGTCATAATTAAACTTAAGCCATAATATAATAATAAGCCATAATAATAAGGCAAAACACATAATTTGTATTATTTGCTAGTATTGATATCAGATTGTCTTCTTACAAGTTATCATCATTTAAAGAGTGTTTTTTGTTATTTCATAAACTTTGTTTTGTTTTTAAATATAAACTGTGAAATTTGTGCTTATAGCAACTTTCTATCTATAACTGGGTGGGAGAAAAACTTAATTCTTATCTCATAAATGATAGGGCTTTCTCTACTACCTTGCATATAACCACTGTGTGGCAAGTGTTAAACTCTAATTCTAGTTCATTACTATCCATTAGGCCAAAAACATAATATTCCTTAAGACAGCATTTAAATTATGAACAAAGGCCACAATGTTAGAGGTATGGAGAAAGCTCTTTATATTTATTAAAAATGAAGTTATCTACCATGTCATACTGACTATTCTAAATTTTCAATTATCTACAGTATATGTCTATTTATTTGATGTATTTAGTTCAGGTTCTTTGCTCTTATTCATAGGATATACTATATTAAAAGAAAAACAGATTCATAACATCTAAATTGTGTTCCTCCAAAGTGAAATAAGAATGAAGAAAGTCGTCTGTGAGAAAAAATTAGAATCATTTATATTAGACATAAAGAGAATGAGAACTGAAAAGGAATATAAAATCAAAAGAATCAAGAAAGAATTGAGGAGACAAGGCAAAGAAAGAGAAGAGAAAATTTAAGCCATAAATGTCTTGCTCAGGAATTTAGAGTTTCCTAGTGAAAGAAATCAAAAGCAATGGCCAAATGTTGAACAGATGCCTAATTCTGACAATATAAATAAAAGTAACTTAGATAAATTTCAAATCAAATAAACCAATGTGGGTCTGAATGTGGCTAAACCAGAGAAAAAGAGAGGAAACCACCAGTCTGCATGCCCTGTTCTCCCCGTAGGTCTAGTCTTCCAGGGCATGCTCTGTGGAAAAGTGTGAGGGCTGGGTAAAACAGGATGATTATCTGTCATCTGAAATCCTTGAGCTATGCATTCCAGTGTTACAGAATTCAAGTGGGAGTTCTTGGAGGAAAAGTTAGAGTTGTTCTTTACATTGGGTCAGACTAAATTTCAGAAGACATTTCAGTGAAGTTCCTGAACAAGGTCAATTGAACATACTCATATTGTGCCTTCATCTTCTATATATGTTTTTTTTGGGGGTGGGGTGGGAAGGGGAGTCAGGTCACTCTGTGTGACCTTGGCAAAGTAAACAAAACATGGGACACAAAGTCCATTTCATCTTGTTAAAAAAAATTGCAATTCTCTCACTTCTGCTTCTAGCTGTAATCTGCTGTCCATCTACAGGTATGGGGTGTGGACAGGGAGGAATGTGTTGAAAATATTAGCGACAAGATAAAAGGTGAATATTTCACTTGGCATGCAATAGACAGTGAAGAGTCAAGATGGCCAATGTCCAAATTAACTGGAAGAGTGTACTAGTGCTTCTAGATAGAAAATCACTTTTGAACTTGTCAATAAGACCATTGAGCTAGAATCTGTCACAGTGAGAAGAAGATGGAAGAAATTCATCAAAATGTTTCCATGTTCTCAGGTAATTTGTCTTCACTTTTTCTTCTCAATTCTAGAGGAAAAACACTTTTGACTTCTTTGTCATTAGCCTACTTTCTCTTTAGAATCAAAATGGTAATTGGTATGGAATGGAATAACTTAATCATTCATACATCTGTGTGATTAGACACCTGAACCAGGTTCAGTCTATCTAGTGACCTATTCTCTGGAATTTCAGAAGCCAATTGATAAGAACCTGAAAAAAGAGGAGGAGTCTGTACTTTTCCAGAGTAACAGTCCAAACCTGAGGCTCTGCTGCTGGGGCCAAAATGCTCCCCTTCTGGAGGCAGTACTTATTTAGATCATGTTTTAGTCAGACTTTTTGTTGCTGTGACTAAAGGACCCAACCAGAACAATTGTAGCATAAGAAATTTTTGTTTGAAGCCTCATGATTTCAGAAGTTTTTAGTCCTTAGAAGGCTGTCTCCATTCCTCAGGGCTCAAGGTGAAATAGAACATAATGGTAGAAGAGTGTGGCAGAGGAAATCAGCTCACATGGTGATCAGAAAGCAGAAAGACTCTAGTCTTCCAGATACAAAATATTCCCCATAGCCACGCCCCCAGTGAACCACTTTCTCCAGCCACACCCCACCCACCTCCAGTCACCACTCCGTTAATCCCTTCAGGGAATGATTTGCTGATTAGGTTAAGGCTATAACCCAATCATTTCTCCCCCACACTTTCTTGCATTGTCTCACAGGTGAGCTTTTGGGGTACACCTCACATCCAAATCATAACAGGTCATAAGAAGGGTCCAGGAAACTAGAATGTCAGGATTTGACTTTGCCACTCTGTAGGACCTTGGAAAGCTATTAAAATGGTCTATGCTTTCACTTTCTTATCTGTGAAGTAGGAAATTCCATACTATCTACCCCATAGGGCTTTTAAGGAGAATTAATTAATACTTATGTGTAGACAATATTGAAAAGTACCTCGCACTTAGTAAACACATGTACATAGCAATTCTTATTATTTTAATGATAGGGCTACAGAGTTGATTTCCTTGGTGTTTTGCCCATCATTACTCTTTTCCCGCTATTCTCGCCTATGGACTTGCCAACTTCAACTTGTTTCATCGAGTAGTCTTACCATCAACTCTTGTAGCTGTTAGAGGAAGGACAGAAAGCAGATGTCCTACTTAAACATCTCCCAGAAAAGGGAATTTGATACAAAGAGGAGCCATGGGAGAGGCCCCAGTTCTGGGACATTTTGGGGAGAGAAAGTACAAAAATTCTAGATAAGTGAAGCTGGGTATTGTTGAGAATGTGTTGGTGTGAGGGTTTATGACTCTAAATGAAAATTAAATTGCACAAAGAATGAGGAAAATTATCAAAAATGATGTTTATTTTAGAAATTGCAAAACGAAATGACATCAGTGTAGAGACTTATATCTATGTTTATTATATTATGATTCAAAGAATTGTGTCATGCTGTCTTTAATGAAGGACTGTTAATAAAACACAGCCTTTCATGAGTGTTTGATTTCTTATTTATAACACTTTTCTTGAAATTAGAGCACTTACTACGTTGGTCTTTATTTTGCCAGGGTGTTCCAGATTTCCATCTAAAAGCACACAGCACCCAGGGAGACTTTCTCTGCTACTTCTTTTAGAGACCGGTTTCTCACTTTGGCAGGAAATATAGTCAAGTCCCATATGACACTGAAATATATTTCAAGAAAGTTATTTTTAAAAGGGGGGAAGAATATGACTTGGGAAAATTTTCTCTTTCTAAGATGCTGCTCCTTGTACTCCTTAAGTCTACATTGCTAGTTATTTTTATTCTCCTTCCTTCGTTTCTTCTGTTTTTCACTTAATATAGATGTTAATTTTAGACAGCTTAGTCCTGTCCCCTTAAACACTTCCTGGATGTTATCTCATCCAATGATGGTCCTACTCTTATTTTCTTAATAAAATAGACAGATGCTTTTCCAAGAGTTTTGAATTTCAGAACAACTTTGAATAATTTTTCTGGGAATAACAGAGAAGATGCTTCAAAGTCCATATGATAAAGACCTCGATAATTGATAAAAATCCTAATCCCAGAAGTAGAATGAGAAAATTCAAGTGACTTTCTTTATCAAAAACCTTGGAAATAGTTTTTCTATTTTTAAAAATGAGTTTAAATAATTGATTAGTGTTTTTGAGTTCTCCAATTAAAGCAGTTTATTTTTTTAAAAAGTATAATTTGTGATTAGTAAAACTACTAATGTATTTAAATATCTGGACCTCCTAATCTGCAGCAATAATCACAAATATTTGAGGTAAAAAAGAAACTGATAATTTTCTTGAAAATAAATATAAAAAAAATGTAAAATTTAAGAGACTTTGCAAAACTTCAAAAGGAAGCCAAAGGTTCTCTCAGAAGCTTCATGTTGTTAAGCAAACTGTTTCTTCAAAGTTGCCCCAACTTTTGGGGATGGAATATCAAAAGTAGTTTGAAAGGGGAGATGACACATAGCTTCGAATTGATCCAAAGTCTGGGAAGACATATACACGCCATCCCTTAGCTACCTTTTGACAGCTAAGCAGGGTAAAGAGATAGAACCAAGCATCATATTAGAGAATGAAAATAAGTCCAGAGGAAAAACCTCTCCTTGCAGATAGTTCTGAGGCTCCAGACAAGCAATAGCCCATGGAAGTATGTAACTGCATAGAAGGATCCAAAGTGATTTAGAGGACTCTGATGTCTACAATCTGTGGATGCACCAAATTCAGCATCAAGCATGCACATTTCTAAATATGTCCAATTACATCTAGGCATATTTCTTAAGTATCATGGTAGAAGCATATGAGTGTTTTTATCACTGCCAAATATTTTTCAACCAGAATAAATTGTTTAGTTCTCAGGCAAGCACTCCAAGGCTCTAAATAGCTTCTCCAAACCTGCTAGCTCTACATAGGCAGGCTTTTAAACAAAACAAGCTGATTATCACATGTGTGCTCCAGTAATGAAGCACACACTAACAATTATAGCGGACCAGAATGATAAACTGAAATAGATTCAGTGAAGATACAAAGGAAGAATGGGGCTTTTGTTCTTGCTTTATTTTACTAAATCATCCCACTCATGTTCTTAATATTCTTTCCTTTTCTAAATTGCAACCAGTAGAATATGCATAATCTGAGACATACAGATAAGAAACTCCCATTGTAAACCAGCTGCAAAATATATATTTGAGGATTACTGAAGAGAAAAGATCAATCCACAATCATTAATCACCTAAGGAACTGTGCCAATAACCACTTCATTATAAATATAATTCAGGCAGAATTTAGATGTGTGTGTGTGTGTGTGTGTGTGTGTGTGTGTGTGTGTGTGTGATCTATCTACACATCCACATCTATAAAGATCATCACTTCACATATATTAAAATTTTCTAGGTACAAGTGTTATATTTTTAAGGATGACAATATAGCTTTCATAAAACATGGCATCCTATTAAAGAGGAGATTTGACACAAATCCAACTACCCAGAATACAGAGTAAAATATAGATAACATAAGAAGTTTTATACTTAACTGAGGGAGATGTGGATTTGGGACTCATCTCTACATAATTACCATCAGAAACAATGGAGATAATCATACCATCATTTATAATAAAATTATAATATCAATTATCAGGTATCTAACTATATCCCACATGATGCTCTATATGTGAAGTTACTATTCCTCAGAACTCTCTAAAGCAGGTAGTATCACTCATTCTGCTCCTCTATTTATTAGTGGGGAGTGCTAAGAAACAGGGATAACTTGTAAAAATTTACACAGTAGATGGGAGACAGAAATTTGAATACACATCCATAACAAAATTTAAATTTTTTCACTTCTGTTTGCTTCTTTCTTAAGGTGAATTGTTTTGCAAGGTAAGACAACAAGACAAACACATAAGGGGCATTCACATTTAGGCTGCAAGGATGTTTCACCTTTAGTAGGATAGAGAAGGGGCAGCACCGAAGGTAAAAACCCAGTAAGAGAAATGAGATAAGAATCACACATTTTGTGCATCATTTCATGGCAAGAAGGAGGATGCTACTTTAGGGAGTAAAGAGAATAATCACAGAAGACACAAAGGATATAGATGAAGTGAGGGTAAGGGCAATTTGTATGGTACAATGTACGTTTATTTCCTTGGCAGGGGGAGACACATTTCAAGACGCGTTAATGCAATTACTGTCAAAACAATCATTCATAAATAACCTTATGTGTGATCATAAGGCCTTTAGAAACCTGTGGAAGCATTATCATTTTCAAAGAAGGCTCTTAATGATACACATGCCAATTTTAACCTTTCCTAATAGAACAAGCCAGAAAAAGACTACAACCAAATATGAACAATATGATGCTGAAATTTTGAGTGTGATGACATTTAAAAGCAGAAAAACATCAATTAACATTTTTCATCTCAAACAGTGTGTTTCATTATTCTCAAGAAAGAAACATAAAGTCCTAATAAATTTCCTCAATATGGCTAGGTTTACACCAACAAATGTATTCATAAAATGATCTCTTTTGAAATGTGTACTTCAGTAAAATCAGATGCAGACACACACACATGCAAAGTTTTAAACTGATGATACATCTGTAAGTTTTAGTAATACTCCAAATACTTGTGTTGTGACCAGAAGCCAAGGCTGTGCAGAAATTATGGCTGATTTGCAGCATCAGTTCGTCACTCTTGTCTCATTTTTCAAACTGACCCTGTAGAGTGGGGACCCAAACAACAGATGGATTTTAACAATGGTAACAACATTTCTTCATAGAGACAGAGTTGGGCCTAACATTTTGTTCTGTTATTTATTTCCTAGTGAGCGTGGGAACCAACTTGATCTCACTATTACTCAGTAGCTTCATCTATAAAATGGGAATGGTAAAAATGATATTGGAATGGAGTTTATGGCATTATTTGTAAAAAGTTGTATAAATTGGGTAGTACTTAAGACCACACGCTTTTATTACAAATTCTGCATACCAGTTTCTATTTGGATAGGGATTGCTGTTTACATAAGTAAACCATGGCCTTAGAGTGAATATGTGAAAAACAAGCCCAACTATGAGAAAATCTTTTTCCATGCATTAATTTTATTTTATTTTTTCACTTATGTAGTAGCTAAAATCTCCACCAAAGGGGGAAAAATAGGTCAGTTGGATAACACAGATTTTTATTAAAGCAATAACACATCATATGAAAAAAAAACCTTTAGGGTTATGGGATCATTTTTTATTCTCAATAGAGTTTTAATTTAAGAGTTTTTTTTTTTTTTTTTTGGTTTGTGATTGTTTTTCAGAATCAGTTACTCAAACAGTAAGACTAAAACTGGCCCAGTAGCCAAATTTATAAATAGAGTATAATTGAATATTATTTTTTCTTCTAAATATGCATGAATTATATCATATCTTATAAAAATGTCACTCCAATCAATGTTTTTTTTCTTACATAATAGAAAGAAAGAATCCCTCACAAAGTGAATTTTAAAATTTCCTATTGGCTGTTCCATGCTTGAGTTGTTGTTGAATATTTCTCCCCTGCAAAATGCAGATTCATGATGGGAAATTTCATTATTTGACTTTCTATATACCTTACTAAAGTCAGTACACTTAATCATTGTATTTTACAGATTAAATAAGAATTCATACTTGCATTCTCTTTTCCTTCAGCAATTTAATATTGATTGACTTGCACATTTAAAATTAAAAAGTGGATTATGAGGGGCTGGGGATGTGGCTCAAGCGGTAGCGCGTTCGCCTGGCATGCGTGCGGCCCGGGTTCGATCCTCAGCACCACATACAGACAAAGATGTTGTGTCCGCCAATCATTAAAAAAAAAAAAATAAAAATATTTAAAAAATTCTCTCTCCCTCTCTCTCCTCTCTCTCACTCTTTCTTTAAAAAAAAGTGGATTATGAGGGTAGGGGTATTGGCTCAGTGGCAGAGCACTTGCCTCCCACATGTGAGGCACTGGGTTCAATCCTCAGCACCACATAAAAATAAATAAACAAGTTATTGTGGCCATCTATAACTAAAAAATTATATATGTGTATGTATTTAAAGTGGCTTAAAAAAATTCATCATAAATGAGGCACTTGCCCCTCAGCAACTGGGTGACCTAATGCAATAATAATACAATGTCAAATGGTATGATAGTTTCAATCAGTACTCCTATTTTTCTTTACAAAGATGGTTAAACATGAAGTTGTGTTTGATATTCCAGGCAAAGTGCCACCTGGAACAGAAGAATGGTAAATGATGTTAATGTACACTGCAACATATGATGTGAATAAAAAAGTGTACACTTCTTTAACCATCTCCCAAAAATTCCTTTGTGTGTTTCCATTTAGTTTTCATGACTTCTTAAGGTAAAGAGTCCCTTATTTCCTGTATACTTTGGAATGGCACTGAACTCCAAAGTAGTGATTCCAAATGAGAATCATATAGCAAATAGCAGTACTGACCTGAGTCAGTATTGGGGATTATGTAAACTTTGCCTTCAGTGTGCTTAATATGCTATGAGGTTCCAAGCTTTGTGAATTTCTTCTTCATATTTTTTTTTTTAGTCCTGAAGATTTAACCCAGGGTCTCATGCATGCTGGTCAGGTGTTCTACAACTAAGCCCAATCCACAGCCCCTGTGGACTTCTTCAGGCAGTAAAATTTCTTGTAATCTGTTTCTGGCTCATTGTCACTGTCTGTCTGTCTGTCTTCCTCTCTCTCTTCTTTTATGATGTTATATCACAAATAAAATTTATTCCAGGCTGCAAACAATAATGACACATTTATACCTCTTCCAGGAATAAAACTGAATAACTGAAACTGTTTTAGCTCATAAGAATTTAACAGCAATAAAGATTCAAATATATGAACAGGTACAAGACAATCAGAAAGGGGATATTCTGAGAGCTGGAATGTGCAGTTCTATTATGACCCAGGAAGAATGGGATCAGCTCATCTTTGGAGTAAATTCATGTCTGTATCTTAAGGGGAATTTTCTTTTGTATTAAGCTCCAATAACCAAATTCCTAGTTTATCAATAAAATTAATAAATATGCTTATTAAGCTTTATAGAATATAAAAATTAATTTTCTGGTCAGAGCAGAAAGAGAAGACTGAAAGTAGGACATGATCAGGGGTCTCAGTGTGAAGCATTCAGGAGGAAGGACATAGTTCTGACCTGCTTTTTAGGCTTAAAACCCAGAGTCTGGTTCTGAGTTTTAAGCCTAAAAAGTGGGTGTGTTGTCTAAAGATGCAGAAAGCTTGGACAATTCAAGAAATTCTCTATAAAATGTTCCCAGTTTTGAAGAGGGAATAGATCGCAGGAGTTAAAAATTAAAGAAATAGCCAAAATTGGGGAAGAAATAGCTGTTTGATTTTCTATACTACATATGATTTTTGTAATCAGTGGCAAAAACTTGGTTACTGTAATATTAGAGTCTAACTGGGACACTACCAGAGAAAAAGGTTATATATTAGTAATTAAATCAGGACAATACAATAGGCCTCTTTTTCCAATATTTTTGCTTTCTGTGGCCAACTGTGATCTGAAAATAACATTTTTCTTGACTTTTTTTAAGAGAGAGAAACTATATTCATATAACTTTGTTTTAACACATTTTTATTACTGTTCTGTTGTTAGTTATTTTTGCTAATCTCTTACTGTGTCTCTCCTCTAAGTTAAACTTTATCATAGGTAGGTATGTATGATACAAATACACACACACACACACACACACTCACTCACTTACAGTGTTCAGTATTATCTGAGGTTTCAGGAATCCCCTAAGGTTTGTAATGCATCATACTTAGATAATAAGAGAACTATGATAATAGAGAGGAAATGGCCTGGGAGGAAATGATGTATACAGCCACCTTAAAAAACTTCAAGTCCAAGTCCAGGCCCAATGTGAAGTCACCTGCATTGTCATTTCCTGTTCTTCTTCCTGCCTCCCCTGAGTGATGACAAAGCCTTTGCTATGTTGAGCACTCTTCTGTCTCTGGGGAGCGCGTTGAGCTAGAACTGCCACAGCTGGCTGGTCCCCTGTCCTCTTTTTCACAACCTCTTCTCATAACAGTAATTCATGTTTTATATTTAATTAACCATGTTGAGATATAAAGTGTTTCACCTACAGATTTTCAGGAGAACACTGTTAGGTTGGCACTGAAAAAAAGGTCTGCTCTTCCAATTCACATGTCCATGTATATATGGTAATTTACTTTCCTTGGTACAGATTATCTCAGCATAGCATGATGCCTTCCATCAGAATATTCTATGCATTTTCACTAAAATCCAGGTTCCTAAGCCATATTCAAATCCCCTGAGTCAGAATCTTTAGGTAAAAGTATTAGTATCTGTACTTTCTACCAAAGCAATCCTGATAGCTTTAAAGATTGACCAATATAAAAAGTTTTGTTAAATTTTTCATCCTAGCTGAACAATGCCACCAAGAGGTCAGAAGTCATAGGCCAGAGGTTAGGAGGTTGTCATTAACAGCAGATCTCCTCAGCAGGAAGGACCTTGGCTAAGGTTAAGGTTTTCTAGTTACTAAAACAAAAGACTTGGTGGGATGAGGGTAACTCACTAGGAGCAGTACAAAATCGTGATCTGATCTATAGGCTTAATCCTGTGTGTCTTTGGAGGAATTGAGAAGGCTGAGCAAGGATGGCCTTTATCTTTCCCAGGGTGGAGGTAGGTCAGATGCTATTTCTGAAGGAAACAAATGCCTCTGATGAGCAAACTGGGGTTGTGTCCTGTGGTTTGGTCATCCCTTGCAAATCTCTCCTCCAGGTATTTTGTTTTCTGATGCCAGTAGCCTTTAAATGCCTGAAACAATGATAGTAATACTTGCCTTTTGTTTCTTCTCAGTCCTTTAACAATATTTCAGTAATTTATTTTGATTAAAGTTTCTAAAATCTAGTTTCCTGCAATGCCTACTTATCCACCAAGGCTCAGTACCATTTTAAATACATATAACTTATAGATCATAACTGCTTTCTTTACCTGCACTCTCACCCCCCATCTCAATAGATCACTTTGATCATATTAATAGTCCTGTATAAAATATTCAGAGTAAAAATCCCCAAAAACCCAAGGCCAAATTTTCTCTCTAATATGTGTATGTTGATCCATAATGGGGGCAGGGGCATGGGAAAAATGGAGGAACATTGATTGGGCTAAGGCGAGGGAGGTGAGGGGAGGGAGGATGGGGGCAGGAAAGATGATGGAATGAGATGGACATTATTACCCTAGGCACATGTATGACTGCACATATGGTGTGATGCTACATCATTTATGAAAAGTTATGCTGCAGATGTGTACACTGAACCAAAATGCATTCTGCTGTCATATATGCCTAATTAAAATTAATTAATTAATTAAAATTTTAAAAAACCATAAGATATATTCAGGGTAACATCCTACATCTAATTCACATTCATCAGACATGATCTAATATCCATATTAGAACCAAAATAATGGTGGCTGACAACTGAGTTGTGCTGGAATGAGTTACTTTAAGAACATAAAGAGTGTAACAGTTTCTATTAAAGAAACTCCCCCCACAAATATCTGATTTTTCTCAGGAGATACAGAAATCATTGACCAATTCCCTAAAGACATTGAAAATTAGTGTTCCTTAGGACGATGTATGAGTAGATCTACTGTCTATAGGAAGGGAACTACATAGTCTACTTTATGTTTGCAAGTCTAATAGGTAAAGAGTTTCACCTTTTTTGAGATCTCAGAAAAAAATAAGTTAAAGCTATCCTATAGAATGTATCACTTAGTGACAGACTCTGTACATTAGTCATGGGGCAAATAGAACCCTTGTAAGTATAGCAACCCAAGGTCCCATACATTACATTAGGCAACCAGAGGCCAAGAATGAGGCAAATTGGCTGAACTTAGCTCTGAAGGAGTAGGACTATCCATCTTCAGAGACAGGATCTGTTCTGGCAGATGATCTGTGGAACATTATCATTGCAATGCCTATCACTTCCAGTTTCACATTGTAGATCCCTTTGTGAGTCTGGTTTTTAACCGTGAGAACTTGACTTGTCTCCTTTCCAAGCCAACAGGTTTCCAGATTACATCATTCCTCAGGGTCATTGAAAACATTTAAACAGAAGAAAGAGGAATCTTAAATCTTAATTTAAACAGAGGAAGGAGGACTTCCTGCTAGTAACACAAATGTAGATTCAATTAATTGGGGAAATTAGAGAGATGAACAAATTGTCCTCTAAATATTTATCAGTCAGGATATATTCATAAAATAGAAAATGTTTTCCACATATAAATCTGCATAAATTTTTTATAGAGAGAAATGATATAATTTGGGTAAAAGACTCCAAATTTTAGGAAGGAGAATTGGACAAGTAAGAGTTTCAAAACAGTGAAAGATATTGCAGATCCTGGACTGAAGGGAAGAATTAAGGAGACTATAGTCTAAGTTTAAGGGGTTGGGTTACTCAGAAGCAGTAGATCAAACCATGGGCTCCTAGGAGTCCTAGCCATTGACAAAAAACAAACACTGCCAAAAATACACCCAAAGACAGATGTACTATCTTCCCTCTAGACAGTATCTCAATTATAAACTGCAGTTCAAAAAGGTTAATCCCTTTGTGACACTGAAAACAGAAAGGATGAATGGCAAACAAGCCAAAGATGTTTATAATTTGTATATTATTTGGTATGGAGAGTAGGGATTCATTATTAAAGTCTTATTTGAATTCTTTTCTTTATTCTTCTCTTAGAGTTCCCTACTTCTTTTTGAAAAATGGAAATACTTGAAATTGATGATATTCAACCAAGCTTGCTTACCAGACTACTTACCAAACACCACTTTTCAAGAAGGTTCTGCTTAAAATCATTCACCATGATATATTACCTAATAACCATAACTAATGAGCATTCATGGTATGTTAAAAAGCCAGCATTCACCAAAAATAAATAAATAAATAAATAAGAGATTAAAGAAAAAATCTAAATAATATTCTTTTAGCAATTTGATCTATGGGTATAATAAACAGGTAAACTAGTTAGGGTTGAACTGGGGATATAGCTCAGTAGTAGAATGCTTGTCTATCATATGTAGAGTCCTGGGTTTGGTGCCAAGTACTGAAAAAATGAATAAATAAATAAATAAATAAATAAATAAATAAATAAATAAATAAACAAATAAAGTTTGCGTTTATTTTCATCCTTGAATGACAGAATTTTTTAAATATCCAATAGTATAGTTATTAAGACAGAAATATCTAAAATTGTGTGTGATATATATGCTATATGTCACATAATCATGTTGCATTAGGTTACTACAGAAGCAGAACTAAAAGAATATATGCAGATGTATAAGAGGAGATTTATTATGGGAACTGGCTTACATGATTGTAGAGGTTGTGAAGTACCCAAATACTCCAACTGCAAGCTAGAGAACCAGGAAAGCAGGTGGTGAAGTTAATTCTAAGTTTGAAAGCCTGAAAATCAAGGGAGACACTCTCTATAACACACATTTGGAGTCAAGTGTAAAGGGAAACACAATCAGAGCTCTGCTTTAAGAAGGTGCCACAACAAAGGTAAACAAAATCTCTTAGACCACTTTAAACTTTCACACTGCATTTTCAATGATTCTGTGTTTTGGCAGAATATATAGAAAAGTTAGACTAAGGAAATTCTAACTGCTAGAGGTTTCCTGGGTGTTTCTGAGTGAGACCCAGAGAAGAGGCAAGAGTGTGATTGTTTCCTTCAAGGAGAATGGCTAAAAAGAGGTTTCAAAGCAAAATAGAGGCTGGTTACTGCTAATATATGAATAATGTAGGAGAGGGAGAATTAAGAGGGCTTGAGTTTTTTCCACTATGTTTTATCATTATGGAGAATTTTAGGTATGTAAGAAATGGAATCAAGAAAGGCACATTTTGAAAGTTTAAATTTAGACATGTTAATGTTTAAATGCTGGCAAGACATGTGTTTAAGAAACCTTACAAAATAGGCCTGTCTCTGAATCTAATATGTGCACATAATTTAACATGGTATCCCTGTGTACAGAAAAAGAACATGCAGAAGACAGAGGAGCGTGTTCATCTTAGAAGAACAATACAGATGAGGGATAAAACTGATGATGAATCAGGTGCCAAGAAGCAAGTTGTTAAATCTCCTGAGAACCAGAATCCCAAACTCTGTATGTATCATTGGCAGAACATGGTACAAAAAGCAAATGAGGTGAATTTTAATATATAACTATGCAAAGGATTTTGAAAGCATTATTCCCATGAGGTCCTTTTTGAAGCCATACACTCTGGCCCAGTATGCATCTTCTGTTTTTAAAGAGTAATTACCAGAATTCTGCTGGAAAAAAAGTTCAAATATAAGAACTATTACAGAGAGGATTGCTGAGTTAGGTGGATGTTTGAATTAGGTTATTAATAAAGACCACAACAAAGTTTTATGGTTTTAGAAATTCTTAGTAATGTGATGAGCCAGATTCAAACTCTTCTGTTAATGAGAAATTTCTGTTAGAAAGAAAAATAGATGTTCAATTCATCTAGATGCATTGATTGATTATTTACAGAGTAAGCACAATTTTAATTTATTGATGCTTAAAAGGGAAATTACCTGGGAATACACTGTATATTACATGGATGTACACAATTTAAAATGAGTGGAAATTAGCAATATGATATCATTATTATTATATTGGTTTATATATTTTATTAATAGTGCAGATTGTATGTCTAAGGCCCTCCAATGTAAAGGTTCACATGTTCTACTATTACTTAAAATAATTTCACATTGTGAGACTAGAAGATTTCATTTTAGGAACAATACAGTGGACAATTTTCACCTCAATTTATTAATTATAAAACTACATAATGCAGAAAAATAATCAGTATGTGTATTGTTTCACAACTCTATGAAATCTAAATTGTATTCTGCCTAATGTTCTTGATACTTCCAGAACATTATCACAATTTATTCTGAGGATTTTCAATTAAGAAAGAGAAGCATCTAAGAGATGAATCAATAATACAGAAGTAGATAACCAGTTTTCAATATATTCTAGTTACCTGTAATTAACACTATCAATATATTTATTATTATTTATGCATACCCCAAATCTAAAACCAAGGGATGGAAGAAGTGGCTTTTTTATATAAGAATTATAAATAGTTGAGATCTTTTGGAAGTAATGAAGAGCTTTTCTTAGGATTTTTCTCAGTTTTCTTGCTGTAATCTTGTGATAGCTATTTTTGGAATAATGAATGCTCCTTAAAAAGTGGAAGGATTACACTTGTTGTTTTTCTTTAAAAAATTCATATTACTAAAAGCTCAAATGTACAATAATAGTCTTAGTGAATGATGTCAACAAGATGGTGGAATAGGAAGCCTTGGCCCCACTCCCCCGACAAAAATACCGAATTAGTAATAAGTTTATGTACAAATTGCTTATTTGAGAAATTTGGAAAGTAAGTGAACAACTCCTGTACCCTGGACTTAAGCAAAACCAGATTCATCAATGTGGTTAAGGAGAGTGGGAATAACTTGTTCTCAGAATCACTATCCCCAGCACAGTGTCTGATGATCAGGAGGAGACCTCCTTACTACAGACCCTTCAGAGGGGAGAAAGAGTATTGGTTTGTAAGAATAGCACAACAAATTTTCAGAGGGATACTCCTCAGAGGAATGGCTTCTGATTGTCAATTTTTGAGCTCTGAGCCAACCAGCATAATCTAGGGAAACAATTATTGCAACGAGGTGGCAGCTTGGGCTGGTCAACACCATAGGTCCTTTTCCTCTTCAGCATAGTGTGAGAAAAACAACAACAACAGCAGCAACAACAAACAAACAAACCAAACCATAGCACCCATCTCCTTCCTGCAGAGAGAATGATTGGTGGAGACCCCAAGTATCTCTCACTGGGCTGATTTGCAGGGTCTTCTCCTCCATGAAGCCAGTCCTTGAAGACTATGAGAGATGGCTCCTTTGTCTAATATACAGACACTAACATAGAGAGTTAAGAACAATGAAGAATCAGGCGCAGATTTTCAAACAGGAGAACTGTATAAATCTCCATAAATGGACTCTAATGATTTGTATGATTTATCTGAAGAGGATTAAATATGGCTCTGATAAAGATGCTCCCATATGAGAATTTCATACATCTAAATATAGATACCACCAAAATCATGGAGATGAGTAACACAGTAGTGAACTGAAAAATTTATAGAAGGGGTTCAGTAGCAGACTAATCAATAGACTTGAAGACAGGTCATTGACAGTAAACCTAGAAGAGAAATAAGAAGAAAGAAAATGAGTGAAGAGGAAACAATCAACTGCAACCATATTCATAATATAGGAGTTTAACAGGAGACCCCATGGACCTAATAGTCATACATAGAACATTCTATCAAAAACATGAAAAAAATATATGTACATTTTAAGTACACAGGGAATCTTCTCCAGAATAGATGAGATGTAGGTAATAAACAAGTTAACAAATTTCAGAAGACTGAGATCATATCAAGTGTCTTTTCTGACCATAATGGAATGGAATAAGAAATTGATAGCAGAAAAAAAGAAAAACCTAGAGAATAACAAATATGTGGAAATAACATATTGTCAAATAACAACTGGGTAAAAAATTAGTCAAAAATGGAAACTAGAAAATACTTTGAGGTGGACAAAACCAAAAATACACATACTAAAATATATGGGATGCAGCAAAAGCATTACTAAATTTATCAATAAGCACTTACATTTAAAAAAGAAGAAAGGTTTCAAATAGCCAAATATTTCACATTAAGAAGATTGAAAAAGAAGAGTAAACCAAACCTAAAGTTAAAAAGTGAAAAGAAAAAGTAAAGATTGAAAGAAGTAACTGAAATTGAAAACAGAAAAACAATGGGAAAAAAAAGCAAAAACTAATAGTTGGTTTTTAGAACACAGCAATAATACTGACAGGCCTTCTGTACGCGGGAAAAAAAAGATTAAAAACTTCAATAAAATCAGAAAGTGAAGGACACATATTCCAGAAACAAGAGGAATAATAAGAGTTTAAGATTAATAATGATATGCCAACAAGCTTGATCACCTAGAAAAATGGATATATTTCTAGAAAAATATAACCTACTAAGATTAAATTATAAAGAAATAGAACATCTGAACAGACCTATTACCTAATGTAAAATTGAGTGACTAATTAACAATCTCCCCACCAAGAAACTAGCAGGTTCAGATGGCTTCATTGGTGAATTCTAATAAGCATTGGAAAACAAATTAATTCCAAGGCTTCTCAAGATCTTCAAAAGATTGAAAAGGAGGGAACACTTCAGTATTTGTATGCTTTGCATTTTTATAATAAAATACACTGGGCAACTAACCCATAGATTGAAAAGCTTTATTTAGCCCAGAATATTAAATGTTCAAAGTCTAAGATTTTGTTTGCGTTTATTTGGTCTTTGGTGAGAGCAGCAAATGGTGGTACGTCATGGTGTTACTGCATGCATATAGAAGCACATCTTGAACTGGAGGAGAAGAGACAGAGAGATAGTAGGGTCCCACAATTTCCTTTAAGAACAAAATCCCAACTACCTAAAGACCCCTACTAGGTCTCACCTCTTAAAGGTCCAGAAACCTCCTAAAACTTTTGTTCTGAAAACCAAGACTTTCTATGTGAACCTTTGGGGAGACATGCATTATTCAAAACATTCCAACTTCCAAGTCCATTTGACAAAGTTAACATTACCCTGACACCCAAACCTGAAAGACACCACCAACCCTCAAAAATTAATAGGAAATCAAATCTAGCAATACACTCACAGGATCATAAAGCATTATGAGTGATATTCATCCCTGATATGAAAGTATATTTCAACACATGAAAGTCAATCAATGTGTTAGGCCACATTATCAGAATAAAGGGGGAAAAGACATGATTTGAATAGATACAGATAAATAATTTGACAAAATTGAATACCCTTTCATGATAAAAACTCTCAACAGATTAGAAAAGTTAAAAATGTGGTTCAACATAATCAGACCATATATAACCAGTTCATAGCTTAAATCATACCCTATGTTGAAAAGTTGATAGCATTTTCTCCAAGATCAAGAACAAGGCAAGAAAGACCATTCTTAACATATATTCTTTGTAGTAATGGGAATGTTATCCAAAGCAATTAAGCAAGAGAAAGAAATAAAAAGCTTTAAAATCATAAAAGGACAAAAAAATTGTCCCTGTTTTAGTTTACTTGATTTTATATAATAAAGAAAATTTTAAGGATTTTATCTATATATAGATAATTGTAAGGACTATAAAAATATATTTTTAACATTCTCACTATTAAAAAATATCTGATTAACATGATCATTTCTCTTCGTAATGTATGCATAGATCAAAGCATCATTTTATCCCCAAAATATACAGAATTATATTTATCAATTAAAAATAAAATAAAGAGAAATCTCTAAAAAGAGCTAGAAGTTGAATTCAGTAGTTTCAAGATACAAAATGAACTATTGCTGTATGTATATAGGTGACTGTATGACCAATGTGATTCTGCAACCTGTACAATCAGAAAAATGAGAAATTATACCCCACTTGATTCAAATGTATGAATTGTCAAGATCATTGTACTGTCATATGTAACTAATAAAAAGAGACTAAATATCTCATTAACAATTTTATATGAATTACATGCTGAAATGATAATAATTGGAGTTAAATAAAAAGTTAAAAACTTAAAAAAATAAAAATAAAATAAAGATAGAAATCTCTAAAAAGAACTAGAAGTTGAATTCAGTAGTTTCAAGATATAAAATGAAACACAATATTGTCTTCCTATTCATCAACCATAAACAATGTGAAATTGAAATTAGGGAAACAATTCCATTTAGGATAAAAACAAAAGTAAAAAAATTTAAAAACTTATGAATAAACTTAATTACTAAGGTTAAAATCATTTATGCTGAAAATGACAAAATATCGATGATGGAAATTAAAGGAAACATGAAGAGATGAAAACTTCCTTTGTTTATGGATTAGAAAACTTTGTATTGTTTATATATCTGTACTACCCAAAGGAATTTATAGTGGATGCAATGTCTATCAAAATCCTAATGGCATTATTTTTCTAGAAATAAAAAACTCAAATTTACAATTCATATGGCACAACAAAAGACTACAATTGACAAGTGAAACTTGAGAAAGAACAAATTGCAAAGTGTCACAATTTCTTCTTTGAAATATATTAAAAACAGTAATCAAAACAGTATGATACTGGTATAAAGACAGACACAAGGCTGGGTTGTGGCTTAGGGATAGAGCGCTGCACTAACATACATGAGGCATTGGGTTCGATCTTCAGCAGTACATAAAAAAATAAAATAAACAAAATAAAGGTATTGAGTCCATCTACAAATATATATACATACACACACACATAAACACATATATGTGTATATATATATATACGTATGCATATACACAGACATATACATATATTTGATAAAACTTGATAGTTATATGTGAAAGAATGGAAATTAACTCATACTGTACAGTAAAATCAAATGGACTTATACTGTACAGCAAAATGGAACACATACAGATTTAAATGTAAGCTTTCAACGTGTGAAATTTGAGGAAAAAAACTTCATGAAATTATTCTTAGCAAAGATTTTATGAGTCTGACACTAAAACAACAGGCAACAAAAAAAAAATAAATGAGAGACTATCAAACTAAAAAGATTCTGCATGGCAAAGGAAATAATTCATAAAGTGAAAAGAAAACCTATGGAATGGGTCAAATAATTGCAAATGATATATCTGAAAAATGTGTAAATAACTCCTATGACTCAATAGCAAAATTTCTCTAATAACACAATTTAAAAATAGGAGGAACTGAACAAAGGAATTGAATAGAAGAAGGAATTTCATTACTCTAAAGAAGACATACAAATAGACAATGATTACGTGAAAAATGCTCCGTGTCACAAAACTTCACAGAAATGCAAATTCAAAACCAGAATGAGATACCTCCTGTCACCTGTCAGGATGGTTATTATCAAAAATAATTAATGTAGGCAAGCATATGTGGAAATTGAAACACTTGGCATGCTTTTGGTTGAAATATAAAATGGTGTAGCTGCTATGGTGAACAGAAGGGACATTCCTGAAAAAAAACTAGAATTACATATTGTCCAACAATCTCATTTCTAGGTATTTATCTAGGTATTTAATCAGAATCTCATGTGCATAAGCAGTTTTATATTCATTACAGCACTTTCACATTTGCTGAAATATTGAAACAACCTAAATATCCATTAAGAAATGAATTAAAAAAGAACATTTGGTACATGGAAATAATAGAATATATTCTGCTTTTAAAAAGGAAGAAATTTTACTATATGTGAAAACATGGATGAAAATTTAGTTCATTTTAAAAATAAAATAATTATGGGAGGGATGCTAGTTAGTCGGCATAAAATTCCGGTTAAGCTAGATGACAAGTTTTAGTGATCAGTTATACAACATTGTACAGATAGTCAGTGTTACAGCAGTGTACTCTTAAAATTTTATTAAGAGGGTATATCTCTTGTAAAGTGTTCTTATCACAATAAAATAACTTTAAATAGATCTAAGCAAGTAAATAATGACAGACACATAACATTTAAGAGGATGGCAGAAAAAAATCTAGTGATTTAAGAAAATATTAAAAATAGTAATTAATAATGAAACTGTATTTACTTTAAGTCTAAATAAGAAAGATGAAACAACATGAACCTTTTTTTGTAAAAACAGAATTGTATGCATTTGAATAGAAAAATTATATTTTAAATCCACCTCAAGAGTTCATGGCTAGCATAATTACCAATGCTTTTTTTAAAAAAAATTCTTTTTATTTTCGTATTTTTTGAGTGTACCATGCTCTAACAATGACTAATTTATAATAATAAAAAGCAAAATAAACATTGTTTAATATATTGACATACCTCATGTCCACAAAAAATGGGTAGCTTTATTTGCATTCTTATGAGGCTGTTTTAAAAATTCTGACTTTATGCAAATATGTGTGCAAACTAATTTGAACAGGATATATTGTTCTCCTTTATTTTCTTATTATATTATGGATACAGTTTCTGCAATGCAAATAACTAATAGCTGTGGCCTATAACTACTTAAATCTATGAATATTTAATTATAAGTAATATATACATAAGTATTTATACATAAGCATAAATACTTAAATCTATAAAATCAATTCAAAACTATTTCCATGATCTTTGGCACAATATGATAATTGGTGTAAGTATTAAAAATGCAGTGGTATTGAGTCAACAGAAACTAATCAAGGAAAAATTCCCATCATATCAATAAAATTCAAAGAAGGTCTGGATTTTTATGTCAATCATGATTAGGGATTTCTCAAAAAATAAAAATAAGTATGAAAGTAAGTGCATATTTTAAATTTTTAAATTTATAATAGCACTTATGAATAAATGAGTAAATGAAAAAATGTTTTTAGATGATATTCTCCTCCTTAAAAAGCCAACTTTTTCTGTTATTAAAAAATATGACTTTTATCTTTCATATGACTCTCGCAAAGAGAGCTTGTTATTTTGCTGTTAAAACTTTTAATACCAAAATGAAATTTGATGGAGAGAAATCCACACAACAGAAATGAGAGTTCTTATCAAGTTTGCTGTATGACACTGGGGCCTTGAAATTGACTGTCATATTGGGACTCCTATTTTTTTTCTTACACCTACTTACTAAGTTGGTTATTGGCATCTCCTGAGTTTAAGGCATTCAATTTGCATCTGAGATTTCTTTTGGTGTGAGAGCTATTTTCTCTATTATTTCTGAGTAACTACTTAATCATCAAAACAGAGATTGAAAGCTGCCCAAGGAAGATTTCTGTAAGATCATTCATGTTGTTATTTATTTTAGAGTGATAGAGTTTATATTTCTTTCTGCTTTCCTTTGCTAGTATAAAAGCCTCCAATGACACACTAATCGCAAATGAAATACACAACCATTATACAAAAGCACCCTGTTATTACAGGCAGAAGTTGGTCAACCATGAATATGACTTAGTCATTTAGCACTATTGGCACCTCAACAGGCTTGAGTACACAGCGTGCCTGATAGTTTCATGATAAAACAAAATTTGAGATGGCTGTAAAGCAACTGCTTATATAGGAGGACTTTGTAATATGTCCTGACAGTCTTACATTAATTGAGTCATACTATTTTTTTAGGAGATAGTAATTTATTATAAATGGATTAATTTGAGGCATGCAAATTCCTTGCCAAATGGCAAATAGCCATTCAGAGGTAGATCCAGATTTCTGACCTTCTATTCTCTAGTAAGAGTGACTTTCCAACTGTTTGTCAGTTTGAAATTTTTATTTTTTTATTAATTGCATTTCTGGGAAAAAATAGAATTAGAGATTATGGACTCTAGAGGTTTTTTTTTTAAATTTTAAGACAATTCATTAAGTAAAAAATTCTGTAACAATATTTGCATGCTGAAATCCAATCTTTGGGAACACATATCCCAATAGTAAAAATTAAAATGTTTTCAGTATGAGTCAATGGTGGAAAAGTAAGATTTGACAAGGTTCTGCAAGGCATCCACTACTGCCTGACCTTGAAAACACTTATTCTGGTACACCACCCAGCAATTTATCTACATAATTTTAGTATTTACATGTTTCTTACATTACTTGCACTAATTTTATTTCTGTTGCAGAGATTGTTATTCCTGAAGAATCAAATATTAACATACTTAAATGTCACTTACTATCTGGAGACACATAAAGGAATCCTCATTTCATAAGCATGACTTACCCTTTCCATGCTTACAAAGATGGAAACCTTAAATAAAGCCTTAACTAAATTAGGAAAATTTTGACTCTATAGATGAAACTGAATTTTAACATACATAACTCTGCCCATGGACACAGAGTTAATCTCAATATACTTATGTCATCAATCATATATTTATAAGCTATTTCCTAAGAAACATTGATTTAGATATAAAGTGGATCATGAAGGTTATTCTAGAATGTATAGTAATAATTTTATAATGATAATAAGTATATGCGTACCTACTATTAATTTTTTATTATAGAATTTAAAAATACTTTATTAATAAAAATACATTAAAGTAATTGCCTCAGTGTGGACTAGAATCAAAAACGAAAAAAAAAAGAAAAGGTCTTAGATTTTTGAAATCTAACTGATAAGGCTTTATATAAATCTAATGAAACTCTCAATCATGACACTACATGGCAGGCAAAGTGCTCTTTCTCTAGGGAATGCTACAGAGGAAATTCATTATCTGCTAATGGTGTCAGATTCACAGGGAAGACTGTAGATATCCCACTGAAACAAGAAAACTTTAACAATTACATAATTTGGGCTTGGAATAAAATGTTCTATTCTGTCCCATGAGTATCTATTTAAATATCTTTCAGAAAAAAATTTAAATATACTTAATATAATTTAAAGTAAATATGATTGTATGTAAAAAATTGATAACATGTTTATATCACAATTCAGTTTTCTCCTTTTGTATCATAAAACAGTTTTTTAAACAATGGCAAAAAGATTTTAATAGAAATTTTAGTGCTGCCAAAATACTTCAAGGATGAAGGCAGGTGCTTCTTGATCTGTGTTCCAGGAAATGTTTGTTCTGATAAATGCAGATAAGAGTCCTTTGCTAAAACAAAGTTTACACAATAATTTTAAAGAATGCCAACTTGCAGAAGATTTCTGATTAAAAATCTTTAGAACATTACTATGATTATTTTTTTCTAAAGTTTATTTTTATTTATTTGATACAAATGATTGATCCCAGAGGCATTTAACCTTAATCTCTGTCTCCAGCCCTTTTTATTTTTTCATTTTGAGGCAGGGTCTCATTAAGTTGCTTAGGGCCTTGCTAAATTGCTGAGGCTGACCTCAAACTTGGGATCATCCTGCCTCAGCCTTCCAAGTTGTTGGGATTACAGTTGTGCACCACCATGCTGGGCTGTTTTGTTTTTGAATGGAATGGAGAGGAGAAATTGTTGTAAGGGAAAAAAAATGAGCTGAGTAATAAAAGTGATATGTTTCCTTATTCCTTGAAAAGGCAGCAGAAAAATGTTCCTTACTTGATTAAGACCAGCATGAACCCAGCACTGAGAGCCAGTGGTCTTCTTGATGGGCCCACACAGGTATGGTAGTGGCCTAAGTGGTCTAATAGGTTAATGTCAGGCAGAGAAAAAGGCATATCAGAACATGCTCCCTTTGTTAGGAAATGACCAACCAGACACTCTACTTCTGAGTGCTCAAGTGGTTGAGACTGTTTTTACATTTGGAATACAGGCTCAAAATAGAGTCATGGGTGGTAAAATAAAAGTGAATAAAATTATATTCCTTGCACATCTGAGTCTGTGGCTGGAATTTGTTTTGACTATAGCAACATTTCTTTGGACTAGGATTCCTAGAATATACTTTAGAAAACAGTAATCAAGCTAATTAATTCCTGGCAGTATGTATCTCATACTTAGCTGAACAAATTTTTCTTCAAAATACAAATTACTTAATAGGCTTGATCCACTTAAGCATCACAGTAGATTAAGGTATGGAATATTGATAATTATCTTAATCAATGAAGAAAAAGAAAACAAGTCATGTCTACATGAGCACTTTCAGTCTCAACCTTGGTTTAAATTAGACCTTAGTTCTTGCTGTTCTCAGCCTGGTAACCTTTGTTATGGCTACAATTTGTAAAAGAAAAATACTTATTTTCATGGAACAATGTATTTTTCAATGTAAGGTATCTTTTAAAATGATTCTTGTTTTCTTCTAAAAATTGTTGCAATCAATCAAAATATATTGTGAAATGTTAAAAATTATTTATTGGTGCTATTTTATGAGCTATAATTAAAACTATTTCACTTCTTCAAATTCACATGTACTTTTAGATCAAACATAATATTATTTATGTTTATCACTATGTGGTGTTTGCTGATTTTGTAAAATTCAATGAACCATATATATTTTTAAAAATTTAATATCATCCACTGATTTATAGTAGGCATTCATTAAGTAATTATGAAATAAATGACAATATATCTTGAAGAAACTCCAAGTTCTCTGTGCCCTTTCAAAGCCTGAGCCTAGTATATCAGCTTAATTGCTACCTTCTTATAAAGCATTTTCCATGATCTTTCTTCTTTTAATTCCTCTATTATTTAAAAGGTGCAGGATACCTATATTATTAATAAATTAAAATTAATATACACACTTGTACTTTTTATTTACATCTTATTTATTTTTGAAGACAAATGCAATATGCTATCTCTAAACTTTATCTTAAAAGGTATCTAGTTTGTTACCTATCCCACAATAATAATAAGTATTATTATTATTTTGGTAAGAACTTGTACCATCAACAATATTTAATTGTCTTTTTTAGCTTTCCCACTTATTCAAGAGAGAGATTTTAAGTTACATAAACAATTATAGGCTAAATTTTAAAAGATACTACATACACTAATGTGAACCATATATACAAAGGTGCTGAAAGAAGCAATAGATGATTAGATGGTATCTGACAAGAAATGAAAGCAAATTCCAAAGCATGAAAATGTATGTAATTTCAACAAAATTGTAATTTTGTGTATGTATGACAAGAAATGAAAGCAAATTCCAAAGCATGAAAATGTATGTAATTTCAACAAAATCGTAATTGGTGTATGTATGTGTGTGTGTCTGTGCATGATACAGCTTCCTCGGGTAGCTATTGGCTTTACTTAATATATGAAGGATTTTATAGAGTTCACCTGCTTATTTGTTTTTATATATTAGATTAGCCATAGGTATTAAAGTAGGCCCTCCATAGTTAGGTTTCAAGGTTCCATGGACAATGCCAAAATATATGCTCAGTTAAGATATAAATGTGTTTGTATAGTTTCTTGGGTGGAAATTGTGGACTTTTTAATCATATCATTATTTAGTTATTAGTAAAAAGTCAAGATTATTGATCAATTTCTATGTTTTAGATTTCTATAATGTATAATTGAGGTTTTCAGTTTTTTAAAAAAGCTATCTTATTTACAATTTTGTGTTTCAATAAATCAATAAGCATCTTGGGTAATTATGAGTCTAGCAACAGGCAAATGTTGGATGAAATCAAAGAAATATGTCTTTAAGAAATGAAGGCTTTAAAGGTTTTTATAGTCTTTTAAAATGTTTTTTATGGAAAATTTTATAGGCATATATGTGTATATTTCTTAGTAAAATTTTGTTCATATTTCTTTTTAAGAGTCCACAGCCTCTTTACCCTTGTTGAATATTTGTGGTATTATCACTCAAAATCTACTAGATATTTTTATGTCTCTATGTCATGGTAGACAAAAACCAGTTTTGGGAAGCCCTTTGAAAAAGCCACATATGTTTGTATAGGTTTTACATTTCTTTCATTCTACTGAGAGTGAAGGTAGCTGATAGATATTTCCTAAATACACAATGCTATCTTATGGAAGACAAAGGCTGTGGATGATAAAAGTAACATACTTTCATTCTTTTTATTATATTACTTTTCTTAATGATGTACTCCTCTTGGATACTGTGGTGCCTACAAGAATTAGGGTAATATTCTCAAGGTAATTTTGTCTGTACTTTTTTATTGAACTGATATATTTTTGGATTTATGATGATGTTGAAATTACTAATCTGCTATACTCCTTATGTACTTATTTTACAGTAATTTCATTTTATGTATGCAAAATATATTTATTCCAGTCTAGAAAAAAAAGAATGAAAAGAAATGAAGGCTTTAAAAGAATTAAAATTTCATAAGTTCAGGGTCAGCCTGATTAATTTAGGGGAAATTTAATCTCACAATAAGAAATAAATAAATAAAAAGAGCTGGTGATTTAGCTCAGTCGTCGAGTGTCCCCGCATTCAAATCCCAATGTCAATCACTATAAACTAGTAATAATCTGTGGAAAAAATGTTATATACTTGTAGAGTTCAGAAAATTGAGACCTTTACATGAGTGTGTGTGAACTGGGGAAGTCTTTGCAGAACAGTGGAGACTATAGGGACCTTTATTATAAGTCAGGATCTGAGTAGCAAGGATACTGAAATAGGAGAAAAACCTAGAGCTAACTTCAATTGTGCTTCTCAGACATTGAAAGTTATCCTTTATTCAAAGACTCTGATATGAAGTTTAAATAGCCTAGGAATAAATTTCAAAGTTGAATGTGGAGGTTATAAAGATGGTGGATTAGAGGAACCTACTGTATAGTAACTTCCTCTCTGAGATTAAATCAAAACAAAAGTTCTGTTGCCAGTTGATGAGGTGGGAAGACTATGGGAAATCACTCAGAGAATGAGAAGACAGGAGAAAGCTAGGAATATTGCTTTTTAGACTAGAAAGAGAATCCATAAAAGTAATAGACTGGGCAGTGTCTGGAACATGGTGACATAGTGGGGGAGGGGAAGCTCACCTGCAATGACCAGAAAGAAAGTTTCCCAGGGTGTTTAAGAAAAGAATTCTCCACTCTTCAACAAAATTGCAGTTTGAGGAATAATGCTCAGATTCTGTGTATTGAGCTGGCACTGGAGAGAGTTCTTAAAATTCTCAGCAGTGAACTGGGGAAGATATAACAGCTTAAAAAGATTCTTTCTTTGGATTTTCTGAGTGGGAGGTTAGAAATCCCTGCAGTTTTACTTCTCTATTTTTTAATTTTTATTTTTGTTTGTCCTGTTCTTAGTTTGCTTTCTTTTTGTGTACCCAAGATTGATCAATCACTCTGCTTCACTTTTCACTGGATTGATGGGAACCTAATCTGCAAATTAATCTGGGTATAGTAGTGAGACTAGCATGGATTTTGGGGAAGATCAGGGCAGTGACAGCAGCCACACATGTCAATCTAAAGATCTACACAGCAAAGAAGAATGAAGGGTGCTTTCCCAGTCTCCAAAACCAAATTCCAAATGTCTTTCTGTTAGTGGATGCTGATTCATAATTGGAGGGTGGCACTGGAAAAATGGAGGAACTGTGATTGGGCAAAGGGGAGGGAGGAAGGAGGAGGGAACACAGGGGCAGGAAAGATGGTAGAATGAGATGGACATCATTACCCTAGGAACATGTGTGACTGCACATATGGTGTGATGCTACATCGTGTACAACCAGAGAAATGAAAAGTTGTACAGCAATTGTGTACAATGAATCAAAAGGCATTCTGCTGTCACGTATATCTATTTAGAATAAATAGATAAATAATAAATAAGTTTAAAAATAATTAAGGGTGCTTTCATTTAAAATTTGAGAGGTAAACTCTGTGATAAGGATGAAGGCGAATGGGGAGTATCACTGGGTTGAGTGAGGTCTGGGTGGAGAGTGCTGCCTGCACCATACAACTGTGACGACAGATGCCTCCCTGTGCTCAGAAGGGTCTTGAGTCTTTACTGACATAAACTTTCCATACATCTGGTCCCAGCAAACAGACTAAAGATCTATCTACAGGCTGCCCAGGAAAGAGGGCTCACCAGAAGCATCTGCTAGGGTTACACTCCCATCATAGATACAAACACAGAGCCATATTGAGGGCGAACTGTGCTCTGAAACAGATGATGCTGTCATAATACATGCTGGCAGACATGGAGGGGAAGAGCTCCGCAGACAGACTCCCCTAACAAGTTTGGCTGGTTTAGTAGAGAACTAGAATGAACATATATCCCACAAACAATGTTGTAGTGGGGAGTTCTAGATTTGAACCTTAAAAAATATTTCATTTTTTAAAAGCTGAGCAAGAAAAAAAAACAAATATTTTCACGATGCTTGTAACATGAGCTATTTTACGTGAAATATTTTGTAGCATTTTCCCTCATTGTTTTTTCTTTATACTAATTTTACATATTTTTTTCAATTATTTGATTCTTTCCTTATACTTGCCTTTCTTATCTCCATTTTATTCCCTTCTCTTTTATCCTTCTTTCTCTTCTCATCATATTAACTGTCTCTCTTGCTTCCATGACCTCTTTTTCTTTTCTTTATTTTTCTCTTATTTTAATATAATTTAGTGTTGAGTATACTGATCTTAATACTTAAATTACCATCCTACTTGTATTATTTCTCATTGGCTAATAGAGTTGTAAATATAATTAGTAAAAAGTTTTAAAATATAAGGTAATATGTGATTTTCCCTGTAGTTATCACTGTTACTAGATGACAATTACTCTCCCCTCTCAAAGTTATACTGATGGTTAAATTTAGAACCTTGAGTATGCTGTTTGGGTGTTTTGGTGCTAAGATATACTCTATCTCAGGGAAGACTGCAGAGATATTGCTCTTTATACTAAAAGATCATCAAATATAGAGAAAGAAGAATCTTAACAGATTTGCAAATGTTAATAATTAACAAATTATATTCAACAATACATTAAAAAGATTGAACATAATGATCAAATTTGTTTTAGACCAGGAATATAAAGATGGTTCAACAAATAAAAATCAATCAATGTAATCTACCCCATAAACAAAATAAAGTACAAAAATCACATGATAACCTCAAAATATGTAGAAAAAAAACCCTTCAACAAGATTTAACAGGCATTCACAATGAAAATTCTGAAGAAACTAGGGATAGGAGCTATGTACCCTAACTTCATTAAAATGGCTATATACTGACAAACCCAGATGAAACTCTAGACAACACGGTGAAAACTGAAAGCTTGTCCTTTAAAATCAGAAAAACAAGACAACAATATCTTCTCTTACCACTTCTAATCAATATAATATTTCAAACTTTGGCCAGAGAAATGAGGACATAGGAGGAAATAAATGAAAGAAAGAAGTCAAATTGTCCTTCTGTACAGATGGTATGATGCTGTGCAGAGAAGATGCTAAATGTTCTACCAGAAATTTCTGGAGGTGATAAATTAAACAAAGCAGCAGGGTAAAATATCAACGAACTATATCAAATTCTTTTCTATCTCTGAATAATAAGATAACAGAGAAAGAAATCAGGAAAGCAGTTCCATTTACAGTAATGTCATAAATAAAAACATGTCTAAATAAATAAATAAACAAGTAAATAAAATGCCTAGGAATTAATCTAAGCAAAGAGCTAAAAGACCTATTCAAGGAACATTATAGAATGCTGAAAATGGAGATCAAAGAAGACACCAGAAGATGGAATGACCTCTCATGTTTGTAGACAGGCAAAATTACATTGTTTAAATCGCAATATTACCAAAAGTGATATACATATTCCATGCATTCCCATAGAAGTACCCATGATATTCTTCTCAGAACTAGAAAAAAACATCCTGAAATTTTTATGGGAGAATGAAAGACCCAGAAAAGACAAAGTAATTATGAGCAAAATGAGTCAACTCATAATAGTCAACTTCAAATAATAGTACAGAGACATGGTAAGAAAAACAGCTTGGTGCTCTCATAAAAATAGACTCAAGAACCAATGGGAAAAGAATAGAAAATATGGATTTACATTATTATTAACTGGTGGTCATAATATGCTATAAGTTGAAAATAAGTGTTGTATTATCTTATGATAAATATACATTACCTAATTATCAAGAATATTTTACAGGCCCTAAAAACTTGAATATATTTGTAATCAGCTATCTTAATGTTTTAAAAATATTTACAGAAAAAAGAATAGAATAAACAAACCCACAGTGTTATTGTCACATGATCATCGGGGAAGGTGCCAAAAACTTTCAACTTTCAACTCAAAATGGACTAAAGATCTTGGAATAAGGCTGGAAATTTTTCAACTGTCAGGTGAAAACATGGGGGGAACAATCCAACACAGTGGCATAGGCAGCAACTTCCTAATACAAGGAAAGAATCAACAAGCTGGGTAGCATCAACTAAAAAGCTTCTGTAGAGCCAAGAAGGCAATCAGCAGTGTGAAGATAGAACCTACAGAATGGAGAAAATTTTCACCAGTTTTTCTTCTGGCAATGGATGAATACCTAGAATATGTAAAGAACTCAAAAAACAATGCCAGAAAACAAATAACCTCATCAATAAATGGACCAATAAGCTAAATACAACCTTCTCCAAAGAAGTACAAATGGCCAACAATTGTGTGAAAAAAAAATTCAACATGTCCAGCAGTTACAGAAATGCAAATAAAAACTCATTGATATTTAATACTTTTGAAGTTAGAACAGAAGTCATCAAGGATTGAATAATAAATTCTGGCCTGGATGCAGAGTAAAGAGATCTCTTGTGCACTGTGGGAATATCAAGTAGTACTGACACTATGCAAATAGAAATGCAGTTCCCTCAAAATACTAGGAATGGAACTGTAATATGATCCATCTATATCACTCATTAGTAAGTCTGCATGCATGGGTATGTAGGTGTTTCTCCACAAAGAGATGTTTATCACAACAGAATTCACAATATCCAAACTACAAAAGCAGTCTAGGTGTCCCTCAAGAAAAGAATGGATAAAGCAAATGTGGTATATATACACAATGAAATCTTAGCCATAAAGAAGGAATAAAATTATTTTGTCTTCAGAAAAATTGAAATTGGATAACACCATATTAAACAAAATAATTCAGACCAGAAAGTTGAGGGCTCGTATGTTTTGTCTCATATGTGAAGATTAGAGAAAAAAGGAAAAAAAAGCATCTCTTGAAAATAGAAGGGAGACTTAGAGTAGAAGAAATGAACCAGGAAAGTAAAGAGGGAAGGGCCAGAGATGCTGGAGAACAAAATTGACCATGATATGTTCTGAGCATGTACAAATATAACACAATAAAACCCACAGTTCTTATAATTATTATGTACTGATAAAAATATGGATTTACATTATTATTAACTGGTGGTCATAATATGCTACAAGTTGAAAATAAGTGTTGTATTATCTTATGATAAATATACATTACCTAATTATCAAGAATATTTTACAGGCCCTAAAAACTTGAATATATTTGTAATCAGGTATCTTAATGTTTTAAAAATATTTACAGAAAATAGATTCTATCCATAGAGTCTTTTCTTTTTAGTACTTCTATTAATTGATTGTACAATTTTCTTTTCAACAATTTCTTAAAAATTCATCAAATATGCTATAAAGTTTCCTATTTTCTATTCAAGGACTTTTGTCAGACTTTTCCTATAATTTGAATATTTTATATAATTATTATATATAAAATTAGTAAAGACCATTTTTCCTTAAAAGATATTGTAGGTTCTTCATTAATTATGGATTCCTGTGCTGAGTAATGTCAGGTTACAAAATGTTAAGCAGGTTCATTTACTGGATTTTCAGGGATATTTTATATACTAAAGTGTATGTAAGTCTCTAGTGGAAGATATATCATTCATCATCTATTATTTAATCATAAAATACCTATGAATTCTTAATAGAACAAATATTCTGAGGTACACAGTAAGAGGAATGCTAATTTAAACCAAATTCCCGAACCCCCGTCCACAGATGGAGAATTAGGAGTTAGATCACTCACTGTCTTAGGCAGAATGAGTGATTGTAATCCATCTTTCCTGAGACTTCCTCATAAGGAGAATAAAGGGAAACAGTAGAAGAAGGCATGGCCTATGGAAGAGGAGTGATGGAGGAAATGGAGTGAGAAAGGGCAGCTGGAATATGGGGCCTCCTTAGCAAAACCAGCACAGGCTCCTGGTTCAGAGACAGGTGGAGGGCAGAGTTAATAATGGTGAGAAACAGAGGAGGAATTCAGGGGATCTCTAGGACATAGCTGCTTCTCCTCACACTGCATAAGAAAAAAAGAGGCTTTGTGTTTACGTTCTCACCAGGCAAATAATTCAAACACACCCATATTAAAAAGATACATCTTATGAACATATTAGTCAGTATGAGATGGCACGTTAGCTAGTGTGGGTATTTGTGCTGCCAAATAAAGCCCTTTCCATTCTAGTTTGGATTCCCTCATGACATAGTTGCCTAGCTTCTATTCCCATACAAATTCTGCCAGTCAACAGCACCCACTAAGCTACTGAGAGATACCAACAGCCTTTCTATTGCTTCATTCTTAAATATGGATGGATAGAAATAAAAACAATTGTGAAAATTTTGAAAAAAAATTAGATAAACAGAAACAGGTCCTCTTGCAAACAGATAACTAAGTGAATAGAAATAAATTTGAAGAATATAATCTTGTGAATGTGAATGCAATAAATTATAAGATGCTGTTTTGGAGAAAAGCAATTATGAAAAATAATCCATATAAAATGTATTATAAACTAGCTTTTTAACTCACTTAAGAACTTGAGTAGAAATACAGAGTATATAATTGTTCAGGAAACAAAGGGTAATGAAAGCATACTACATGACACCACATTGATCCATATTATTATATTACCAATAATTCATAGTCAGATTTAAGTTTTCAAAATTTAAAACCAACTAGTGGACAAAGAGCGGTCTAATTACAATTATGCAGCAGAACATAAATTTTATCCTTAATGTTATAAAATGGTGACAGAAAGTATATATTGGCTAGTATACTTATTTATTTATTTTTTTCTATTGCACCATGACACTCAGGCTTTGATCACATTCTTGTGCTGAGGGTGCAGCCTCTCTATCCACTGCTGCTTCTAGGTCTTCAGGTTCTCTTCCTACTTTTTGAGCCTGCGGCGCATACCGTGTATCTTCTTGGGCCATAGGTCTAAGGGCTTAGACATCACGATGCCTGTCACTTTGGTGATACTCACCTGGAACAGTTCCACTATCAGGTCATCCATTTTTTGTGGGAGCTCCTCCTCTTTGCCACTAAGGACCTGAGCCTTAAACTTGGCCAGAGCTGCAGGATCCACCAAAGCCTAAGCTGAGGGAAGAGCTAGTTTATTTTTATTTTAAAGTGTTTAATGATTGCACAAGAATACTGGGCTATTTGAAAATAGCCTTTATTAAAATGAAAATGCACAAATAAGCAATAGTAGGTCCTCCAGTAGGAGTAACAGAAAGTGAGCAGTAGAGGAGGAAACCATTGACTTTTATTTTAAGCTCATAAGATTTTAAATTATGTACATGTATTACTTTAATAAAAATAAGTCAAACTAAAAATAACATCTAGCAAAAAGATTAAAATATGGATCATTTCTCAAAAGACTCTGGAAATAAATATAAGAAGCCTTAAGATCTCTTTGTTTTAGAGATTGAAAATTTTCAGCCCTTACTTTCTAGTATTTCAAATTTATAAGGTTCATTATACTAAGAGTTACGAAAGCAGGCATGTTCTTAAGTTATCTTTGGGTCTCCAGTTTCAGGCAAGTACTTTTCATGGAGTGTATCCTCATGTGGTTGTACTACATAGAGTAATCATGCACAGAGCAGGAAGTCAAAGGCTGGTAATACACCAGAAGACAGGATCAACTGAAACACTAATGTTCCCTTAAAATAATTCTTTACCTAAGTTAGTAATCAAATAAAACCAACCACACTGCTAAAATTTACAGTTGTTTTCCATGTGAAGTTCTTTCATTACTAACATACACATGATTCACATTTGTTCAAATTTCAAAACATTTTAGATTTGGATACAGATATTAATCTCTTGTTATTGTTCTATTTATAAAGATTTAGTCATTGATCCATTTTTTAAAAACTCTTCTAAAGGAGGCAATTAAGTTTCTATAAAAACATTTGAAAATCTATAAGCTTTCATTTGTGCACACTAAATATTTTGTCTATAATTTACATAAATTAATTATTAACCTTGATCTTGATAGAGATAGATGAATGTATCAGTAATGATACCAATATGACCTGACTTCTCACAGAAACTGTGATTATATTATTTTTGCATGCTTAATTATGCATGCTAATATTTTGTTATTCCTAAGTAAGCACAAATATATAGTTATTTCTTTGATATTGTTCTATATCTTTTGGGGGTGTATGGTTTCATTGTTCTCAAATAATGTTGATAATTCAATTATTTTTGGATGCTGAAAATTAATGATCATAAATTTCCTGAATTGTTGTCTTCATGTTGTCTAATATTAAAAGCCAGAATTTTGTCATGTTGTAAGCCATTCTTTATTAACAGGGTAAGCAGATTTGCATATATAAGATGAATCTCACATATCCTGTCTTTTAATACAAACATTATTTTTGTTCAGAACCTATGACAGGGAAAATTTTTAACCTTGTTGAGATTAGGAAAAAATAGAAGTGAGAACATGCTGTGAAGATTAAATGGAAAAAACTATTTTCTCACTAAGCCATTAAACTTAGATAGTATTGTTTGATGGGATGCACATGCAAATAAGGTCACATGCTATTGACTTTTATTTTTCCTGAGCCCTGGTTTTTTGACTTGCAATTCTCTATCACTAAAAGGCTATGCCTTTCCGAAGGGAATTTCTGCCTCTTGTTTCACAGGAAGATTGAGGTAGGAAAATAGTTTGTAATAAGAAAAGGAGTCAACCTTTGCCCTAAACACACAATAAACCTTTAGCATACTTTCTAAGGCTCAGCAAAACTTTGATACATTGTTTAAAAGTAGGGGCACAGGTGAAACTTTATAATTTTTAATCCTGTCTGGGTCTGAAGACAATCAATGTGAAAAATGAGTAGAAAACCTGGTTCTGGAAAAAAATTTCAGTCTATGAGTAGGAAAGAATATGTGAACAGTATCTGAACTCATGTTTAGATTAAATAAGATTCTTCTGCTTTCCTCTGTGTTTAATAAGAGAACTAAAGTAGCTCAGAACATAATGCAGACTTTTCCATTCAACCCCTAGACTGTAGGAGAGATGTAAAAAAATGGTTACACATTTTTCAATTTCAGTTCAGTCAATGAATTTATAAAGAATCCAGATAGCCAAATCTATTCTTAGTTAGGAAATAATCTACATTATTTAGTGAAAAGCTCTTATTAAGAAAAGTTCAAATAATTGTTTTATTTGTAATATAAAAAAAATATGTAATTTTCTTAAATGTGGGTATCAGGTCAGCAAACATGATACATGAGTAATTAAAAATGATCAGAATAATGTATATATGGAGATATCTTCACTCATATCTTTAAAAATAATGCCCTTACATCTCCAGCATATAAATACATACATATATAAGTAGTGTAAACATATATTGGATTAAAATCTAGGTTAATTTTTAATTAAGGCAACTAAATAATTTATTTCTTAAATTAAAAATTTCTCATCATTTTATGTAATTTTATCTGGAGAAATGACAATAATTTAATTTATGAAAAAATGGGTCAGCTTCTGTAGTTAGAATTTTGTGTAGACAGAGGGGACAAAATATACACATTAATCCTTAGTATCCATTTTTGTAGAGCCAGTTTCTGGAGTTTAATTTTATTCCTTCTATTGGGTTTTATATCCCATTTGGTTTTTGTCTGCCTTGTAATATTTTGCTGGGATTGGGGCATTTAAAAACACAGCCAGTTTTCTTGATCTTGCTTATTACCTTCTTGTAGGGAAAGACTGCACGGATCTCCCTTGAGACCTCTTGTAAATACCAAAAATCCATGAAAGTTCAGTTCCCTTATATAACATGGTTTTGAATTTATATGTCACCTATGCACATCATCCTGCATATTTAAGTCATTCCTAGATTGCTTATATGCCTAATGTAATTTAAATACTACATAAGTTGTAACACTGTAGTGTTTATGAAATATTGACAAGAAAAACGTCTGTAAATGTTCATTGCAGACACAATTTTTTTTCCTGAATGCTTTTGATCCTCAGATTATTGACTTTATAGGTGTGGAACCTGAAAGTGCATAGGACACTAATTGTAATAATAATAATATTGGGAATAATTTAATGTTAAGAAATAGTGCCAAATAAAAAAATTAAAGATGTGAATAAAGAATGAATATATCCCATTCAAGGATTATTAAGATGAATTACTCATTATCTGGTTTTATTTTCTTTTATTGCCTTTTTTCTAGAGTTTCATATACAAAATCAGATAGTAATTTGCTTTGGGTCTGGTGTTTTCTATTCAGCACATTACTTTTAGATGAATTCATCTCTTTCCATGAATTATCAGTTTGTTCATATTATTTTACATTTGTTTTTAAAAATTCTTCTGATTTATTGGACATTGAACCCAGGACTTTGCTTCTGAGTTATATTCTCAGTGCTTCTGAGTTATATTCTCAGTCCTTTTAGTATGCTGTGTTTATCCATTTACTTATTGAGCATTTTCATTTTTCTGGTATTTTACTACTAATAAAACTGCATTGAGTGTTAGAATTTATGTGTTACTGTGTTGTGTATTTTCACTTCACTTCAGTAAATATGTGAAAGTTAAATAGCAGAACTTTATGTTAAGTATACATTTAACTTTTTAAGAAACCGTTAAACTGTTATCCAAAGTGGTTTTGTCATTTAACATTTCTACCCAAAATGTATAAAATTTCTACTTTCTCCATAACCTTGGTAATTGTTGGAATTGCCCATCTTTTGAATACTCATGCAAGTGTGAAGATAATGGTACATATTTTGGTTTTACTTTGTATTTATTTAATGAGTAGTGATAAACATATGATTATATTTATTGCTCATTTCTATATTTTGCCTTGAAAATCACCCATTCAAATCTTTTATCCCTCTTGAATCAGGATTTTTGTCTTGTAAAGGATAGATAATGCTTTAGTATCCTATTTAAGAAATAAGTTTATAAGATAAGATGGAAGACTGGGATGCTACAGACCCTCCCTTACCTTTTGAAGATTTTGAATAAACAACAATGTATGAATCAGAACACCTCAGAAAGAGATCAGTAGTTAATCTGTAGCACCCAGGCTAGGGTAAAACCAAGAAAGGATTTCAGCAAAAGGTATAGAAAATCTCCAGTATTTAGTGCCCCTCCATATATATGGCATAACATGAATAAAAGGGAATAAAACATTTCCAACAATCCCTATGATTTCTCCCTTGAGAAGATAAAAAATAAAACGGTGAATATGCATCCAAACATTCTAGGTTGTCTAGGTTCTTCTAGAAGAACTAAATTCTATCTGTCTGATTCTGAATGCATATTTCATCTGTGCCAGAGTTGGGAACTTGTTGGAAACAGGAGAGTGGCAGAATTACAGTTATATCTACAGTCATAAAGATGAGCAATAGATCATAAAACATATGAGGGCCTAGAACCTCCAGTAGGGCTGATCAGTGAAGTCTTTCCCTACAAGAAGGTAATAAGCAAGATCAAGAGAGACGGCTTTGTTTTTAAATGCCCCAATCCCAGCAAAATATTACAAAGCAGACAAAAGTCAAATGGGATATAAGACCCAATAGAAAGAAAAAAAAATTAAACTTCAGGAACTGATTCTACAGAAATGCAGATCTATTGGCTGCTTTACAAAGAATTTAAAGCAACTCCCATAACTTCCAATAAAATAACTGCCCAATGAGTTAAAATAGCACACGCATAAACAACTAAACAAAGACAGAAAACAATCCATGAATAAAATTAGAATATCAACAAATAGTTATAAACCACTAAAACAAATAAATAAAAAGACATACATGTAGAAATTATGGATTGAGAAATGCAATTGCTGAATTGATAAATTCATTACAGAGGTACAATAGTAGATTTGATCAAACAGATGAAAAACATCTAAGTTAGTAAACTCGAAGAGAGATGTCTAAAAATGAGTCAGAGGGGAAGCTGGGTATGGTAGCACATGCCTGTTATCTTAGTTACTCATGAAGCTGAGGCTGAAGGATTGCACATTTGAGACTGGAAGCAAAAACTTAGTGAGGCACTGTCTCAAAATAAACAATAAAGACATGGGACATAGCTCAATGGTGTAGCGTCCCTGAGTTAAATGCCCAGTACCACAAAAATAAATAATAAAATTGAGTCAAAGAGAAAAGAAAAAAAATTGTAGGAAACTGAAAACATCTTAAGAATTTTATGGGACTCTGTCAGGTTGAACAATATGTATATTATTAAACTCACAGAAGAAAAAGGGAAGAGAAAGTAAAAGGTAGTTGATTTGAATAAATAATGACAAAACCTTACAAACAGGAGTAAGTAAAAAGACATATGGATTTAAGAATCACAAAAAGACCAACTGTAAGAAATACAAAGAGAAATGTCCCAAAATACATCACAATCAAATCATCTAAAATTGAAGACAAAGAGAAAATCTTGAATTTTACAATAGTTTCATCACACATGAGGTATGTGATAAAAGTTATTAATAACTATTTTAGAAGAAAAATTGCACATCAGAAGAGAGTGGTATATTATCAAATTATAGAAGAAACAACCTTAAACCAATAATATTGTATTCAGAAAAAAACTGCTTCCAAAATAAAGGAATAATCCAGATAATCCAGATAATCATAAATTGAGGAAATTTATAAAGCTCATAAAAAATAAAATGCTAAAGAAAATCCTTTAAATGGAAACAGGACATGTCCTTTATCTCTAGATGACTTTTGATATTTAGTACAATGTAAATGCTATGAAAATAATGTTAAACTGTATTGTTTAAAGAATAATGACAATAAAAATATTGCATGTTTAGTACACACACAATTTATTGTGGATATTTTTGATCCATGTTTCATTGAATTCATGGATAAGGAAAGCTCAGATACTGAAAGCCAAGTCTTTAAGTTTCTCCAGTAAAAGTAAACATAAGGATAAACATAGTAGCCTACACCCTTGTAATTTTGATGAATAAAATTTAAATGATAAAAAATTTTAAAATACACTAAAATATGTTTATGGGTATATTATATGTAAGTATTCAGCTGGGAAAACAACATAACATGTGCATAAGAAGGAGAATTTTCTATTCAATTGAAATTGAGTTTTTTATAGAATGCTACAACTTAAAAATACGCTGTGTAATGTAGCAGTAACTCCAAACAAAATACATGTAGAGCATGAACAAAAGTAAATGAGTGGGGTATCACTATGAAAACAAAATTCTGAAAAACAAACAAAACCCCAAACAGAAACTCATGTTGCACAAAGGAAAAAAAAAGTGAGACAGGAAAGAATAACAAATTACAAGACACAGCAAAAACAATTAAAAAATGGCAAATGTAAATTCTTCTCTAATAGTAATGTCTTTAAATGTAAATAGACTAAATTCCACAATCTAAACATATAGAGTGGTTGATTGGATTTTCAAAACCACAGAATCCAACAATATTCTGGCTCTGGAATCTAGGGATACATAGAGGCTGAAAATGAAAGGATAAAAAATAATATTTAACACATGATAATCAAAAGATTGCAGAGATTGCTTAAATTACATTTTAAAAATACTTTAAATGAAACAATGTTAAAAGATACAATATTATATACAAGGGTCAATTCTACAAGAAAATATAAGAATCCTTAATATTTGTGTACCAAACTTCAGAGCTAATAAGCATATGAAGTTAATTTTGACATAATAGGAAGGAAAACTAGCATTACCACAGTTTTAGACCTCAAAAGCCCACCTTCAATACTGGCTACAACAACCAGATCAATAAGGAAGTAGAGGAGTATAAGCAAACAGAACAATTGGGACTAACAGACACACTCAGAATACTCCACCCAGCAACAGGAAGTGTACATTCTATCCCTGTGCACATGGAACACACTTCTGGACAGATCACATATTAGTCAAAACAAAACAAAACAGTTCCTAATGAATTCCAGAAGATGGAAATCATCAACCATATCTTTTCCAATCAGTATGGCATGAATAATTTTATAAAGAAAATATGTTAATTTAACTACAGTTTGGAAGCTGAAGGCTCAAGATTGGGCAGCACCATTGTTTTGGCTATTGTTGAGGGGCTATGTTGGCATCATGGCAGGATTGCCTGTATGAAGGAGATATCACTTCATCAAACAGGCGGCCAAGTAGTAATTCACAGAGTGTGTTCTCTCTTATAACTCACTCTCCTGAGAAATCAGGGGTCCCAACAGAACTGCTTTAATCCCATTTTAATGCAGCCTCCCCAGAGACTTAAGAGCTTCCTACTAGGCCCTACCTCTTAAGAAGTCTTACCATTTCTCACCACTGTGACACTAGGAATCAAGCTTCTAAGACATGATCTCTTTGTGAATAAACCACATCTAAATTTAGCAATAACACAAGAAACTTAGAGAAGTTTAATTTCATTTTTTAGTTATCATACTTTTATATATGTTTAAAATCCTAAATATATTACTTTTGTTATATTTTAAATACCCAATTGCTTTTTAAAGAGACTCTAAGAAAAATGTCTTTCCACGTATTTACCATTTCTAGTACTCTGTGTTCCCTTGTATATCCAAATTTTCAGCTGGTATCATTTTTCTGTTACTTGGAGAACTTTTTGATATTTCTGAAAATACAGTGCTGCTAGAGGTGAATTCTCTTGGCTTTTATCTTTCTGAAAAAAATTCTTGTATTGCTTTTATTTAAAAAATATTTTTACTGGATATAGAATTCTAGGTTTATAGGACATTTTTTCTTTGATCACTTTAAAGAGATTATTCCCCTATCTTTTTTACCTGCATGGTTTCTGAAAAGAACATACTTTTTACTATTTTAGTGTGCAATATGTCTCTTTCCCTACCTGCTTTAAAGATTTTTTCTTTTTATTGATGATAAGCAGAAAGTTGATTACACTATGCATTCTTTGTGCATCTATTACTTAAGGTTCATTGAGATTCTTATATCTGGAAGTTGGTGATTATTTCTTTGAACATTTTTTCAGACCCATCCTTCCCAAGGTTGGATTCAAGCTACCACGTGTAGAACGTACAACTTTCCCCCACAGATTGCTAAATCTCTGTTCTTTAAAAAAATTTTTTTTCAGCCTTTCTTCTCTATGCTCAATTTTGGACATATTCTAATGCTATGCTTTTATATTATTTTCTTCTGTAATATCTAATCTACATTTAATCACATACAATAAATTTTTATCTCAAGTAATAATTCTTTTTGCTTCCTTTTCTTATTTTCTACTTCTGTCCTCATCATGGTAATGAAGAAAAAAAGCTTTGAGCACATTGAGCATAATCAATCATAATTGCTTATAGTTAAAAAAGCTCATAATTACTATCTTAATACTCTTGTCAGTTAACCATCACCTTTGTCACTGCTGGATTTTTCTCTTTTTCCCTTTGAGGAATAAAGTCCATGTTTTTCTACATATCTAGTATTTTTATTGCTTTAAGATACTAGTTTATTTTATATCTTTAAATTTTAAATTTTGTTGTTTTTCTTTAAAAACTCTCATTTTCTTCCTATAGTCAATTAAGTTTCTGGCAGAAAAGTTTGCAAGTTTGATCCTTTCAACAATTGTTTTTTTTTTGTGGGGGGGGGGGCTGGGGCATACTAGGTATTGAACCCAGAGCCATTTAACCACTGAGCCACATACCTATCCCTTTTTATATTTCATTTTGAAACATGGTCTTCCTAAGTTGCTTACAGTTTCATGAAGTTGCTGAGGCTGGCTTTGAACTTGTAATTCTCCTGCCTCAGACTCCCAAGTCTCTGGGATTACAGTTGTACACCACCACCATCTGGCTCTTTCGACATTAAAAAAAAAAGATATTAGAAGGTATTTGATCATAATCTATACATTTGGATTAATTCTGCCCACAACTCAGGCATGGCTTTCTTTTGAATTCAGCTGCAGTCCTTCTGCTCATAACAGGGTTTCTCCATTCTGGCTACTGAGAAGTTGACACTCACTGGCCATTAGCATTTTCTGTCCTCTACTCAACTTACAGCTGCTCTACAGTTATTCTTGTCATGAACATCATTCTTTGTTCAGCATTAAGGAGTTTCAGTTTATACATGCACAGTCGGAATTTAAGTGAAAGATTCAAAGTAGTCCCTATGTATGTGTACAAAGGACTTTCACAGAGTATCTCTCTGTGTCCAGTACCTATAGCCTTACAAATTTAACACTTTCCCTTGTAAGGTCTTAGGTGATCGTTTCAACTTTATACTTTTTCTTTGTACCTCCTTCTGATTATTGTGTCTTTATTACTAGCTGATTGCTTTTGTTTTCTAGATCATGAAAACATTTTGAAATGAGAAAGCAAACTTTTGTGAGATCTGTCATCATATCTGTCTACCTCCAGTCATCTGAGCAGGTTCACCGTTTCTTTGGATAAATGACCTGTGATAGTCATAGTGATTCGTGCCCATACATATGCACTGAAAGACATCTGCTCTCACCCACTCAAGGACACTGCATTAATTTTTTTTAAACTTTCTCTTAATTCAGCAGTTCTCCCTCTACCAGTTCCCTTCCCCCCACCTCCCATCATGTAGCTATACTGGGTCTGTAAAAAAATAAAAAAGCAATCCAATCATCTTTTCGTGAGCCAACAACCCCCTCTGTTAATTGCTTCTATTTTCTGTTCCTTTATGCAGATAGAATCCTCAAAGGATGGTCTATACTTTGCTTTTCTGTTTCTTCTCATTTTATTTTCCTTTAGAGTGAATTCAATCACATTTTTGTTTATGATTCCATGGCAGTAACTTTGTATGAATACCCTCTGAATTGCCTCATCTGATCTAATCCAGTCTAATCTAATTTTTGCCCACCAGGTATTCATCTATTGTAACAGTTGGAACAATTGATCAAGGCAGCATGTTCATTACTTGGTCCCAAATATTATTCTATACTCTGCCTCTGCCTCTCCTTTAATTTCTAATAGTACCCCATGTGCTAGTTTATCCTATTTTTCTGAACTTGTCATCCTCTGAATGAATGCTCGGTGGCTTAGTTCTTGAACTTCTTCTCTATTCTCATTTTCTAAATTGTATCATTTTATTTCATAGTTGTAAATTCCATGCACATGCTGATGGCTCCCAAATTTATAAGTCAAATGCAGACTGCTTTCTTAATTCTAGCCTTATATAAATTTGTCTACCGAAAAGATTCATTTGGATGTAAAATAAACATCACATACTGATTTTCCTCCTTCTCTTGTCTTTATTATCTCACAAAGGATAATTTAATACATTTAGCTCCCTGGACCAAAGGTCTGAGAAGTATCCTTAATTCCTTTTTTCCTCACAACCCAATCCCTTACTGAAATCTGATGACTGTACCCTTACAGTAAACTCCAAATATTCCCTCTTTCCTTCTGTTCCTGCTTCTACTCCTGTGAAGGACACCATGACCTTTCTGCTGTTCAGCTGAAGTAGAGTCTAACTTGTTTCCATATCACTTTCTCCCTCAGCCTTTCTTTGACACTACTTCTGTATTATAACCAGACATATACCTTAAACATTAGTCCATCTTTTTATTATGCCAGCTCATCAGTGCTCCTCCTTGTTCACCCCTGTTTGATGCACCTGCTACCTCTTGTTCTCCCCATCACTTCTTTCTGTTTGCTCTTCCCTATTCTCTTATGCCATTGATGATTACCACACATACCTTCCCCTCAGTATAGCACCTGCTTTTCTTTCTGCTGGCTTGGTTAGGCACACAGTAACCATCAACTAATTAAAGGAATAAGCCAAAGTAGATGGCCTATGAAAGGTTAGTAAAATATACCATGTTTGGGGCAGATAAAGGACTGAAATGTAATCTTTTTTTTTCCCACAGTGGAATTTCTCTAGTTATCTGCAATAAAAATTCAAACAGTGGACAAATCTTCACACTAGAAATATGTTATACATTCAGGCAAATAAAAGGTTTGTTTTTAGACTTTCTGAATTAGTTCTACCTTATAACCTATTTATTTTCATAATTTTAGTGTGTAAAAATCTATCCCATATAATCATCAATGCTATTGAAACTTTTTTCAGTTTTCTCTTGATCATAGCAATAAATTTTAATTTTTCTAAATTTTTTATTAAAACAATTAGCAACAACATAACAATCTAGCTATCTAAAATTTTACTCTAAAAAACTCCCAAAAAGGAAATATTCTCAAACCATGCAGATCATTTACAATTGTGTATTAAAATAAAAGAAACTCCCCCAAAATAAGTAGCATAAACTTAGCACCTATGCTGTGGGGCATTTCATTCTTTCACTTCTATAAAAAGTCAACAGTTCTTTTGAATGGGTACAACAATTATTTCATTATGCATTTCTCCCTAATGCTGAATCTCCAGCTGAAAATAAATTGTTTTTCCGTGAGAAAGAAATGGCTATCTTCTTCGTCACTTTTCATGATTCACTTTCCTGTGCTGACTGCTCCAGTCTGCTCCTGAATGATGGTAGGCGGCAACATGTGGTGGCACTGGGAGAATTTATAAAGAAGTCTGATGGTGGTAACAAACAAATAAACATTCAGGAAGACCCAGCCATCAGGAAGAATTAATAAAGGAGGAAAATGCTTGGTTAGTAGAGCTTCTTACAGTGAACAATGCCAATTGTCTGCAGGTATTTCAATTGAGTTTCTCTCATCATGTCAAGCATATTAATTTGTAGCACTATACTGAATTTAATGTAGTTGCTAATGTGAGTACTTGGTTACTGCAGATTCCAATTTTTTGCAGTTTGGTAATTTTTTTTTGAAACCAAGCCTCTGAAAACCAAATAGATAAATTGTGATACCACAGTACACTATTAAATCTAATTATTTCTGCTGTGCAATGCAGAAATTCAAAAAAAAGGCTTGTGAAAATGTTTAGAGGTGGAATATCAAAAATGTGTCATTGACATCTTGGTAGTAATAAGGAATTTTAGGTTTCTAGGATGGTTTCCTATATAGTACGAATAAATGTATGTTTTGAAAATGAATTTTCTTATATCAAAACAGCTGCCAAGTCCTGTTCTGCCTTTGAATGCCAAGTATTCCCTTAACATTTTTTTAATTATTGTTAACATATTCCTCAAAGAAGAGGATTAAACATTTCCTAATCAAGGAATATGAGGAGACAAAGGAAAATATCAATAGTTTAAAAAACTTTTTTCTTTTTTGATTATATTCTTTCAATTTTATTTATATCAAATTCTTCTACACTTTATAGGTTAAAACCCTGGCTTATCTCTGACACCCAAATCAGTCAGTTCATTTCAAAAGTAGAAAGTACATACATTTTCCATCAAACATTGTAATGCTTTTTCTTTTTCTTTTGGATACCAGGGATTGAACCCAGGGGCACTCAAACACTGAGTCACATCCCCAGCCCTATTTTGTATTTTATTTAGAAACAGGGTCTCCCTGAGTTGCTTCCTACCTCACTGTTGCTGAGGCTGGCTTTGAACTCAGGATCTTCCTGTCTCAGCCTCCCAAGCCTTTGGGATTATAGTCATGTGCCACTGCGCCCAGTAGTGAGTTTTTTCTTATTTGGTTTGCAATGTTTATGATGTAAAATTCTCTGTCATGTTTTTCTAGGTTTTGTATGCTTGTTTAGTTTTGGTGTTGTGGATTGAACCCAGGGAAGCTTTTTACCACAGAGCTACATCCCCATCCCTCAAAATGCAATTTTTAAAAATAGTTTTAGGTTGAGACAGGGCCTCACTATGTTACTTAGGGCCTTGCTAAGTGGTTGAAGCTAGCCTCAAACTTGGTATCCTCCTGCCTCAGCCTCCCAAGTAACTGGGATTATAGTTGTGCACCATCATGCTTAGCTTTTAGTTTTTAAATGTAGTTCTGAGTCTATTTACACTATTAAAGTTTCATTTCTTTACATATCAATGATTTTATTCTTTTTTTTATCTTTGAAATGTCTAGCAAACTCATCTTCTCCAGTCATAATAAAGGTAAGGATCATCGGTTTTCTAAAACTTAGCTTCATATGTTAATCAAGAATAGAATTTAAACAACAAACAACAAAATTCTGAGCTTTTATTCCTCCGTATACAAGATATGAATCCCTGACACTTAAGTCCATATAACAATGTTTAGTGTTGAGACTCCAGCCAGTATTAAAATCTACTGGTTCTGAGATTGTGATCAAAGCTCCTCTTCCTTTTCTCTATCAATGATGAGGACTTCTTAGAATTTTGGCCTTTTTAAGTTGTTCATACTACACGAGAAACCCAGTGCTTCCTCATATTCATTACCATCTTTGAATTTCCTCAAGTTAAATTCCCCATTCACAGACAGCTGGGGAGGGGTATATTGGGGAAAATCAAATCAACCCATTAAGGTTGATGGGGATCCCTGAATAAACATTTCAGAATTTTGACCTGAGCAGATCTAGAGCCTTGAGTTAAGTCCTTTAAACCTTGGCAAGTATTTAGCACTATCTGACATTTCATCTCAATTTTTCCCTTATAAATTGCACAACAGATTCCTCCATTCTACAGCATTCTCCTGTATACTTTTTTAAAAATATGCTTTATTAAAGTATGATTGACACATATTTCTTAAACTCCTTAAACTGTCCTTTGTTTCATTATCTGCAGGATAAACAGTGAAGTCAAGAGTTGTAAGGCAAGAAAGACCCTTTCATAAATTCATTTTTTCCCACCTAAATATATTTTCTAGCTTTATGGAGGAGATAGTAGTTTCTAATTCAAGAACTATACAAGGTAACTTAAAGGAAATACTTAATAAATTGTCTGACATGTAAGAATATGCAATGAATAAAAATAAAAACACCCCTAAACTTTCATTTCTAATCATCTACATCTCCTCTTACATCTTCAGAAATATAAATCCTTCATAAACTGATTTATCCCAATCTGAATGGTTTTTCCTCAATTAGTCTTACTTGTTCCCAGTTACCATCACAAGCAAATTGTTCTTATAGATTTAAACATCTCCATGGTCTTCCAAAGAGAGACTATTCATGTTCCCAGGTCCTCTCTGTTATTTACACATTATATTTCCCTGAATGAATATTTAAGCACATTATAAACTTATAACAATATTATAGTATTTAAGTACATCATAATATTTAAGCATATTATGATACCAAACAAGCCATGCAGTTCAAACCACTAAACATGATTGGGCCACCTACACTTTCACAGGCTGTATTCAATGAAGAAAAGATATTGCTTGTTGTTATATTGAAATTAAATTAGGGAATTAAATTAGGTAAAGGAATAAAGTGCTGTGTATGGCTAGTACTCAGTAGCACTGGGTGATAACAGTACTCCTGCTTATGTTTATCTTCAAAACTTTAATGCTTTTATTCCAAGTCTATAATTCCATGGATTTTCTAACACAGCCAACACTATGGATTTGTGTACTTACAGAATATCCATTTAATGTTTCTCCTTGAAAAAAAGTTTATTCTCTGGTTACTAAAGCCATTTAGGGTTGAAACGTTATGCTCTACTTTATGATATGCCCCATCCATAAAGGTGGGCCAAAGGGCAGCTGGTGATGGTAAGGGCAAATCCCCTCTCTGGAGAGTTATTCTGTAATGGAGTAGAAAAGCTGACCATACACTGAGTCAGAAAAATCACAGTTTGATTTGGTATTTCTATTACTTGGCTGTGATAACTCAGATTATTTAACTTCCAGGGCCACATATTTTTCACCTGTAGCTATTCATGTAATGTGTACCGTGTGCCCTAAATGCCACTAGAGACTACAAAACACATAAACAAAGCTTCAGATCTTACGGTTTAAATGAAAAGAAATCTTCAAACATGACAAAAATCACAAAGTAAAATGGGATATTTTCATTAAACTTATTTGATTCTAGACTATGTATTATTAAAACATATTAAACAAGAAGGTCACTTTTAGCTGTTGTAGTTGGTAATTAAACATAGACTACCAGAAAAATCTGTTGGGAGAATTAAGTTGAAGGAAGGGATGCTATACATTTTTAAAATGCAGATATGTGAAATCTTTAAAAAGATATCTTTAGAAGCAGTCATATGATTAAATGATATATTCTATTAAGCTAGAAATCTATTGGTGAGATTTTTATGTGAGACCCATAGTCATTTCCTTTGGGTTGAAAATGTATGGAAGCAACTCACCAATGAGGTAGCCCATCTTTTGTTATCTGCTATAATCACTTAGAAAGCAGGTGGCTTTTATGGAGCTTCATGTCCTCTTCAAGTTTTATGCCATGTGCTTTCATCACTCACTTCCTGTAACCACTAATTTATCCAGGTTCTTTTTCCTTAGTATAATTTTTTTTAATCTTTTTCATTAAACAGAAAAATTCATTTGACAGCCAAATTTTGGACAATGCTCAAATGCTATTCCAGGAAAACTACTGACATACTGGGGAAGGAACTGAGGGTCTGCAGATTCCTCTTAAATGCTCAAAGCCAGGTCTGTGATGGAGTTGATTATGGTTTGCATTTGCACAGGGTATTTCAGGATGTAAATTCACAGACTTTGCGCACTTTACCTGTCCTTAGGTGAATAACAAATCAGAATATAGCAACTGTATGCTGGTACATAGAGGCTTGATAGAATGCAGCATTATATTTAATTGAAAATATAAAGAAACGTCAGGAAGAGTACAGTTATATGAACTGGAATAGTTCCAGGCCTCTTAATGTGTCCTGGGAACATTATGGACTCCCAGGAAGTGACCAGATTGTTGGTACTAAGGCTCGAGTGTGAAGGATACCACAGAGCAAGTGCTGACTAGGGACAGTTACATGGCAAGAGTGAAGATTTTATTTCTTACAGTGAAATGGCCCTTGTCTAGATGACAATGCATGAACAGGGTGAAGTGACCTAGAGAATAAGTTCCTTGTAGAATCTGTTTTCTGTTTTCTTCATTTGTTTTTGAAAAACTCAGAGCTTTAATATGAAACTTGGCTTTCGTTTTATGGAGAGACTATTTGTTGTCCACATAAAAGTAATAGCATACATGATTAAGGAGAGAATTCTGATGAACTAACTACTTCAAATGAACCACACACATTTCCAATTGGGTATGCACACTTAAAAGGCTAATTACTCTGGTGAAAAGACTGGTAAGTTCAGTTTGTATTTTGAAGCTGAATAAAATACACATGAAAGAATAAAGAAAAGTATAGGACTACAAAGTCATCCCTTCATGTAAACCTTGATACCAAAGGCATTTTTATTATATTAATATTTTCATTGTACCTTTTCATTTTGCAATTTATTATTACATATTTATATTTCCTTTTTCAGCTCTTTGATATAGCAACAATAAAAATTCACATGAACCAAGTGAAAAATGATTGTAATAATGTGATTTTACATATTATTTTTATTTCATTCATATGTAAGCAATAGAAGCTGGAGGTTAATTGATTGGTAAGTGGCAATGGTGTTTAAGAACCCAAAGACTTGGCTCTGTTAGCTTTGTACTGTGCACACTCCTTTTCAAATCATGCTGATGTATTGAGAAGCAGTTTCTACCTACAAAATTCTTTATATTCTCAGGCACTCCTGCAGGACACATGTGCTAGGGTAACATTTGTAGTCTCTCATTAAAACTTTTCTTATTTCTTAATTATTCCTTATGACTTATTGTTAAAAAACAATTGAACTAAAATTAAAAAAAAAACATCACGTGTTTAAGCCTTAAGCCTCAATGTTGCCATATTTGAAAATAAGGAATTTAGGAGATCATTAAGCTTAAATGACAGCATAAAACTGAGATCATAATCCAGTAGGACTGTAGACTTTTAAGAAGAAGAAGAGAAAGAGAGAGATGTCATACTATCTCTTCTATTTGTCTGTAGTCCCCAGGAAAGGCCATATGAAGACATAGCTACCATCTGTAAGTAAGGAGGAGAACTCTCCCCTAAAACTGATGTTGGGCTTCCCAGAATCTAGAGTAAATTTCTGCTGTTGAAACCATGCTGTCTATAATATTTTCTTATGGCAATCCAGAAGACTAAGACCATTTGCCACAGATATTCCTTTCCTTACCCTAGTCCTGTTGCAACTATTTCTAAAATCACATATTACATTATTTTGAAAAGTCACAAATTGCAAACAAGCATCTCAGTCAAGATATGAACTCCCAATTTAATACATAATTCTTACCAGTATTTGCCTCTGGACTGGACTCAAATGCCCCAATAAACTTCTGAACACTTTTCCCTCTGTTGGTTCACAGTATTTCAGTGGTAAAGAAGAAATAGGGCATGGGTGCATTCTAGAACAGAAATAAGTCTACAGCAGGCACAGCACAGGCTGTTCCAGGATAACATTTGCTGGACAGCATTATGCACTTCCAGGACATGCCGTGGGAAGCATATACAGCACCTTCTCCACCCCTCCTAACATGAAGTTTGGTCATTGACTTATTTGACTAATAAAGCATATCCAGCCCACAATGTTGGAGGCCACTGAGACTTAGGACTTTATTCTCACAGACTAACTTATTAAATGATAACTGATATTGTATACTATGAGTAATTTAGGAAGCTACACAGATCATTGAGGATGTTATAGATTCAGAGTTTAGATCTTATCTTTTTAGCATTAAAAAAAAACATTGAACATTTTTCAAGAGGAAAGTATAAGGTTTAATTTACCTTTCTTTTATTTATTTGCTCATTGTTTATTGGGAATTATAATGAAATAACAAATGCAAATAAAATTAAACAGCACATTTTTTTTAATAACAAAAGAATTGAAACCAGAGTTTGAGATGAAACTAGATTCTCTGTTTCTGCTGGCAAGTAGAGTCTGTGTATTGCAGTTCTCTGCAGCCTACAAAACCTGTTTTAGTGTTAGTAACTAATCCCAGGAAGGGCTGCCGACTGGTATCAGCTCTGAGGGTCCCAGCTAGCAAAGCCAGCGTTTTTTCCACTAGTATAGAATGGCATATTATATCTTTTAATGCTGAGCCATGCCCTTCAGTGTCACAGTATACCGCAACAGCTTACTGATAATGTTTTTCTGGGGACTTATTTCAGAAATTCAGAGAATAATATCCATCAACAACAATGAAAAGCAAAAGTGAAAGAAGTAGGATTTATTTAAGTGAGAAGGAAAAAAAAAATTTCTGCAAGGTGAGAGGGGACCTGATAACTTGTTGGATTTTTTTTTTTTTTTTTTTTTTGCTTAAATGTACTCATCCAGGAGCATATATATAGCTTCTGGGTAGAGGCATTGATTAAAATCCATGCTAAACAGACATTGGAAAAGTGTTAAAGGTACTGGTTAAATTTTATGTTAAACAGGTATAAAAAATTACCAATTACTCTTCTCTTAATCTAATTGGCTGCGCCCTTTTAGTACCTGAATTTGCACTTTTCTGTAACTTCTATTTGGAGCTGCCCTCACTTTCATTTTCCCCAGGTTCACTCCAGGACAAAGGAGTTGGCTGGAATATTTGGAAAATTTCTATAAATTAACTAATTGCCTGAAGTGAATTTAAAGTTAAAAAAAGGAAAGATAAAGAAAGAAAATGAAAACAATAAGCATTATTTGAGATCCATTAACTGTGGTATCTTATTCAGAATGGTGCTTTACCACATCTTTCCCAAACTCAGGTTCTGTTTCTTGGAGGCAAAGAATTTTAGTTGTTTTGACAATTTGTTTTACACATTACATCCAATTTCCTGTATATTTTTAGAAGATTTTATAATAATTTTAAATTATTAATTTTAAACATTATTACTTAGATATAGCAAGTATTTTTTTTTCTAAATGACTGTAAAATCTCTGATACTCCTCCCATTGAGATGGGTATGTGTCCCTTTTTTTTAAGTCTGGGCCAATCTATGACTTGCTTTCAACTAATGCAGTACAGCAGGATGTGCCTGTGACTTTGAAGCTGGGCATGGCTGCATGAGAATATACCTCTCAGTTCACCTGTGATGGGGAACTGAACTAAGAGACTAACCCAGAGGTGCACTGGGGATTAGTTCTACATTTACATTCACAGAGGACCACTCTTCCCACAGGCGACGAATGACTGAGGTAGCAGGGATGGTAAGGGAGCTTTGTCCTCCCAGAGTCAAAATACCTTTGTTAGGTAATTTTGGCTCAAAGACTCTTTATAAGTTTGGCTGAAATTTCCATAGAATTGTCCTGCAGTCTAATACTCTGACTAGTGATCTTTCCCCCCATCTGTCCTTCCAAGGAGTCAGACCTGCATTGTCAACAGCCCCTGGCTGCCTCCTTTGACTTCCTTCATTTTTTCTCTCACAGAAGGTTAACCCAGCTAATCTTTTATGCAAGTGATGTCTGCTTCTCCAACTCAAGCCAACAAGCAGGTCAAAAAGGACAGGGTGGCTTTTCATTGTCTGCTAACCAGTCACTTCTGGAGCTCTGCTACACCTGTGAGAAATCTGACTGTACTGACAGTGTTATTGGTGAGAGGAAGCCCCCAAACCTGGAGAGACTGGGTGGAAGTCCTTCATGGACAGTGGTAGGTGAGGTCTTCATTGATACTTGGGCGTACTCCCCAGCCATGTGAACTGAGAGAGGCTTCTACATGATCCCATCCTGACCCATCAAGTCCACCCTAGCTGTTCAGTCTTCCAATTGGAAATTCTTTTATTGTACACCAGAGTAAGCCATTTCTGCTGACACTCCTAACATTTAGAAACAATATAGTGAAATTATTCTTAAAACAACTAAATTGTAATTGTTGCTTGCGGATTGTCAATTTTTATTTAATCGCATTTAATTTCATCCATAGAAATTCATTAGGTCTAGTATGAAGATATGTTTTCTGGGAAATTTTTTAGTTGTTTTTTGAGTACTTTAGGGGTATATAAGGGGATATGTTGATGTTATTTTTCAGCATGCATTTTCTCAGAAAATGCAAATATATGTATGTATGAAGATGTTTGTTATATAAATAAATAATTTATATAATAATTTTAATGTATTTTTCCCACCCAGACCTGTAAATCGAAGTACAGTTTCACTCTTAGCCAACATGTTCACCATAGAGTTTTTGTTTGTTTGTTTGTTTGTTTAAACTGGGGGTGCTTTCAAATAATTTACTTCTCACATTGGCAGACATGAAATTATTCACTTAACTTGCAAATTGAATGATTAATGAACTTTTGATTGAAAATAATTTTCTCTCAGAAATCATTTTTCTATTATCTTGTGCTAAACACTGCTTGAGAAGTAGAAGAAACTTTGATTTTCAAAATTTTGATATGTAAATTTGTTTTCCCATTTCTAAAACACTTAAAGGTCTTAGCCTCACACATATTGTAGAATTTTTAACAGTTTAATGGATTCTTTTTTCTTCTTTTTTTTTTGTATGTTTGTATTAGGTGGATCCTTTCAACTAGCCATCACTCCAACCATCTCTCCTGTGTTATATGGTGGAAAATCCTTTTCAGTCTATTCATTATGTTTCTTTCTCTGTGGTTTTCTATAGGTATAATCCTGAATTACCAATAAATTTTTTAAGTTTTGAGTTTTTTTCTTTTATTTTCAATTCTTTTTTAAAGTTAAATTTAAAACTATTTTTTTATTACTCTGAGAAATGTTTCCCTGACCTTGTCCTTCAATCCTGAAGTTGATTATGTTTTCAGTGATGAAAGCTTAACTTTAATAAATCTCTTTCATGTTTCCACTTTTCTTTTTTCTTTTCCCCATGGTATTTTCATACTTTTTGTGGAACCAAAATTGTTATATGGATATTTTCCTCTGAAAACCCCTCAGGTTGTTTTCTGTATTTTAATGTTTTTTTTTTTTTTTTTTGAAATCTCTTATTATAGTGGAATATAAAAAAACAAAAACCTTAGGAAATAAATTAAGAAAAAGAAGTTTGGTGGGCAGCTATAAAGCCTTAGGTACATTATTTATCATCAGATAATAATATGGAAAAATTGCACATTTGGAGACATTAAAATTTGGAATTTTTAATTATCATGATCTATATAAACAATAGCAATGATTAAGTCATAGTATCTAAAAATGATTGAAATGAGTCTTAAGTAAATTTTGGGGAAAAATGAAGATAGGAAAAATTGGTCAAGTGTAGTGTGCATGGCTATAATCTCAGCTACTTGGAATGTTAGGAGGATTACAAGTTGAGGCCAGCCTACACAATTTGGTCTGACCCTGTCTGAAAATAATTTTTTTTAAAAAAAGGTTTGGGGAAGTTGCTGAGTGGTAGAGTACTTGCCTAGCATACACAACGTCCTGCATTCAATCCCCCATATTAAAAAAAAAAATTAGAAAGTTAGAATAAACACCAATCTAGAGTTACTGATGAAGATGAAGAATGAGTATGTTGGTGTCATTAAAGCTTAGAGTTAAAGGAATAGAAGATAATGAAGAAAGTGGTTGCTATGATTTTGATAGGATGTGTTCCCCCAAAGCTCCTATGTTAATGCAGATATATGTAGAGGTAAATGATTAGATCATTAGAGATATATGTTATTCTGTAAACAAATCTGGATGGCGCCTGGCAAAATGCCAGAGGGAGTGGTTTGTGAAGTAACTCCACCAAGCCATTAAGTGTGGAGATTCCTTATTGGTTGACTGATGTATCTAGTTTATGTTAATTAAGATAAGCTGTGTGGAATGTATTAATACCTCTCCTGTCCTACAATAAACGGCTCCCACTCCTGCTGTATCAACGTACACAAGTTGTTCATCACCCCCCCCCCCTCCCCGTTAGTTTGCTGCAGCCGGACTGCAGCAGGTATAACCTAATCTGTCCATTCTAGTTGGAATGGATTAAATGGAGGTTAACTGCAAGAAGGTGGATCATGGTTGGAGGATGTGGGTCACTGAGGGTATGCACGGGAATGATTCATTTCCTCATGGCTGGCCCCTTCCTCCCTCTCTCTCTCTCTCTCTCTCTCTCTCTCTCTCTCTCTCCCCCTGTCCCTCCTCCCTCTCCCCCCACCCATATCTCCCTCTTTCTCTCCTTCTCAACTACTATGAGATACCTTCTGCCATGTTCTGCCTCAACTTAGCACCAGAGCAATGGAATTATCCCACCATGGACTCGATCTCTGAAATGGTGAGCCAAAATAAACTTTTCCTATTTGAAGTTTCTCTTATCAGATCTTTTTTATCACAGTGACAAAAAGTGGGCTCATGCATTAATATTCAATGATTATTTTTTTAACTTCAGAGGTGGAATACTTTAGGTCATAATAAAATTATGATTGTGCGTACAAAAGTGTGTGACTCTGGAATTAATGATCTCAGAGAAGTTATAACTGGAGAAAAATAAATCCTATTTGGACAATAATAATATCCAGTAGGAAAACGCTGTGCAATGTTATCAGTGAAATAAATGAGACAACAAGGTGATCAGTGGGTAGCTGCACTGAGTACCTATGGAGAAAGGTGGGGGACACATTGACATGGTTCCATCCAAATCTACTGGGATACTTTCTGATAGATGGGTCTGAACCCATGCCTGAGATTCTGTGCACTTTCACTTTTAATGACTTTTATTGGTGACTGTATATGGGCTAAATTGTGTACCTCCCCATGCCAATTGACATGTGTAAGCTCTAACCTACAGTGTCACAGACTGTGACTGTATTTGTAGAAAGAGTCTGTAGAGAGGCAATTAACTAAAAATGAGTCTGTTACAGTGGACCCTAATCCAATCTGACTGGTGTTTGTATAAGAAGAGGAGGTTAGGATATTCAGAGACAGAAGAGAGACCATGTGAAGAAAAAGGTGGCCATCTGCAAGGCCAAGAGAATGGCTTTAGAAGAAACAAATCTGTGAATACCTTGTTCATGGACTTAAATCTCCATAACTATGAGAAAATGCATTTCTCTTAGGCAAGCCACTGAGTCTCTGGTGTTTTATTATAACAGCCCTAACTGACTAATGGACTCCCATTGGAGAACTATCCCTTAAGATATAGGAGCTGCTTTTTCCTAGTCAGACTGAAAGCTGCAAGAACTTGGCAGTTTATGATGCAGGGGAAGGATGTGAGAGGTAGGGGGGGAAGAAGGGAAAATGTAATAGTCCAGCGTCATTGCCTAAGAAAAATTCTGACTCAATTAATGCTTGAAAGTTGTAATGTAAGATTACATTAGAGGATGACCTTGAAGTTGGCCCTCTCTGAAATTTTGTCCTCTTCACCTTCCTTGGCTTCTTCACCTTCCTTGTGCAATTTCCTCAAATTCTCTTCATCATTTTTTCCCCTAGAAGCCCATCTTTAATAAATCTCTTACATATACATCCAGGTCTCATTGTTGCCTGTCTGTGAACCACACCTCAGCTAGGTGGTAGAATCAAATGTTCTATCCTCCAAGAAACAGACATTTTCCAATGAAAAGCCACTGAGATTCAGAGAGTTCACTGAAGTACCTTTTATCCTAAAGTATGTGGAGAATAAGAACATAAAAAGATTTATTGGAGAGGGCCAAGAAGAAATGGATTTTAAATTTAAAAAAATTGTAGTCTATATACCCTTTTTTCAAACACCTTTTTCATGATTTTTTTTATGTCCTACCATCCCATAAACAGTTGGATACTCATTAGCTTTTGTTCTTGTCCCAACTTCTGTATAGCCTTTGTATTTCAATGAAGTGTTCTTAATAAGGTAAACATATTGCAAACTCTAATCAAATTATTCAATGTCTTGCCTTTAATTTATCAAATAAAACATCACAAGTTTCAGACACAAGAAATTTATTGAAAGGCTTTTCTTGTGCACCTAAACATCTACTACTTCATTTTCCCCAGGACATTAATCTTTCTATTTGTCATTGTTGCTTTTTCATATGTCCAGACCCTGGCACCTTATCACAAATTCATAAGAACACAATAAAATAATGCTTGCCAGTTCATATGCTGTAACAAATTGCTAAAACTTCCCCCAAGAAGATGTTCCAAAGATGCTACTTAGAACTTTTTTTTTTTCAATAATATCTCTCATTTGCGATCATCTTCTTTTTATTCTCAGTATTCATAGTTGCATATGGAGATATCATGCACACTGCACATTAAATTTCCTGCTGTGCTGGAAAACTAGTTGCCAACAGCTCTCAGTCACTTCTGTGAGAAGTCTAGGGCTTCCAAACTCTAAGCCGTGCTCCTTTAAGAGGGAAAATCTTCTGTTTTATTTCTACCATCTTGCAACAGTCTCACTGCTAATAAAATACAGAAAGAAGACAAATGAAATGAGATTTCATGATAACCTTTAGGTGCCCATGCTGATATCTCAGTGGGTCACATTTCCCACCAAGCAGGTGTTCTATTCTGCTCAAATACCACTGAGTGGGGAATTTAAAGAAGAACATATGACCCAGGGGTAAGATCAGTTGAGTTTAGATGGCCATCTTACAATGCCACACTGAAAAGAATCTCTGCAATGTCTTTATTAACTTGTGGATCTTATCCACCCACTCAGAAATGTCTGTGAATGATGAAAGCTGAGATAACATAATGTGTTCCCTGCTCCCTAGTTTACTAGGAAAATTTCTCAACTATATCAGAAAGTCTTCTAACAGGTTTTCATTTTATTAAAAAAAACATATTTATATCAAGAAATATTATTTATAATCTTTCTTTACAGTAAATAATTTTTAGTATCCTTTGAGATTTGATAACAAATACTTACTAAGGCTTCTCATTAGAGAAAAAACATATAGTTATTGGCAAATTTCCTAAGCATTAGGAAAAGTGAGAATCTCTTCTTAGTAATATTTACATATAACAGTAATTAATGGTCTGGGACTTATGTGATTAAGTAGATTTCAAACCCAGATTCTTTTGTAAGTTAATACACTTGAGTATTTCTAGTTACTAAACATATCTACTTCCTTAATTCATATCGACCCCATTTCTTTTAGATTGTACCTTTAAGTGTTTGAAGTTCTACAGAGCTTATCTGTTTTATCCTCTTTCCAATTGGCAAGACAAGCCATGTCAAGGTAATTAACTGGGATAACCTATTTTGCATAAACTTATTATAAGTGAATGAAGAGCAAAAAAACTTTATAGAAAATCTCCAAATTCCTAAGCCTCTTAAATTGGAGCACATGGGGCCATCTTTGTGTCTTGAATAATATCTATCTTGAGTAAATAATAAGGGTTTAGGTAAGTAAAATATTTCATTTTCTAAATTTTTTAAAGTAGGGATTTTGTATAAATGATAATGAAAATAATCCAGAGATGGACTTAATTATCACATTTTTATTGTATAGATTAACATTAAATACTTTTCAACCAAAGATCACCTATAATTTCATTTGTGCTAATATTTTCTGAGGTTATATATGATTTGATGTTGATGAATCTAACAGAAGACATCTCACTAAGTTTTGAAAGAGCCCTTGGCTTTTGATTACAAGACAACTTATTTTTAGGATTCTGCTTCATAGATCCATATTTTAACATTTTGATTTCCTATTGATGAGGCATTCCTGGGATATATTAATTTAGATTGGAAATTCTTGCTGATTGACTTCCCAGATATTAGGGGTAAAAATAGAGTTTTATCTTCAAGCACATTAAAGGCATGTGTCAATATTTAGAAATGTTCACAAAACAATGTTAAAAGGCTTGACTGAGGGGACTGTCAGATAATGACCAGCCCAGGGCTAATGCTATAGTTTATCTGTTCATGGAGTCTCAATAGCTTTGGACACATTCTTCTTGGACTGAGCATGCTAAGACTTCTATACAATAACTGGAAAACTAAATTATTCTCTATGACAACATAAACCATACTAAAATGTAAGGGTTTTGTTGTTGTTTGTTTGTTTGTTTTTACCCTCTGGGTTTAGAGCATTGCTAGGGTTGATCAGGTGACAGGAGAGATCATCTCCATGTGCTAGTAGAAAAGACTGATTGGAAAATCAAGCCTGAATGAATTTTCTTCTGCCAAAACTTAAAAGAGACAAGAGGACATTGATATTTTGTAATGAGACCCTCTAGGTTTTTTTTTTTAAACAAAGTTAGATGTTAGATCTATTTTTTTAAGGAATAAAGAAATCTGATGGTATCAGTACAAATTGACCCAAACTAAAAATATGCATGGCTGTTGAAACTTTGGATGAATTATGCTTTTGGTATTTCTGTTAGCAAGATGTACTATATATGAACTTTCAGTATATTAAACCTGAATGTTACAGTAGAAAATATTCTTCACATAGTTTTACTTTGCTTAAAACCTCTTTAAAATTAATAAAATATAAGGTATTTGAGTTATCTTAGATAAATAAAAATAATGAATTGAAACTACCAAATGCCTGTTTTAAAGTTTAAGAGTGCATATTTACATGTACATGACTCTGCCAATTTGAACGTATTGTTGTTACACCAAGTCAATTGTTAGAGACAGAGTATTTGATGATCTAAATTAAGTGAAAAATGTAATGTCTTTTTAAAAAAAGCTATTTTAGCATGACATGCTGCCATTTGGAGGAAGAAAGAAGGAAGTACCCAGAATTTGTTGCTAAAATTCATCAACATTTGGACCTAAATTCCTTGCATTTTTGTTTAATGCTGTTCCAACTGGAGGCATGAATGAGCTGGATGCATCATCTGAGGATGGTAGCTCTGCAGGCATCCACCAACTTGCTAACAGGCTTTGTCTGTGTTTGTTTATTTTTGTGATTGTATTTCTCAGCTTAAGGTTGCTTATCCAGCACCGGCTTGCCACAACTGGCAAGCTAAAGTGAATGCACAGAGAGATTGTGTGTATGTTCTAGACATATTGACATACTTTATTGGGAAAATAAAAATTGTTTGTAGATAAAGGCTGGTTGGGAGAATATGGATAATTCAAAACAACAACTAAAAAAAGGATTAATCAGATAAGCTTGAATGAATCTGGCTACTGCCTAATACAGAGAAGTGAATGCAATAACTTTTAGTAATGGAAAATTACTGTGTAATATACAAGCAATTTGTTAGGGGAAAAGATGGTGTCCATGTGTTAAAAATATCAATGTGCAGATGAAGAAGATGGAGCTTTCCTTTTCTGACCTTTGTAGAGCATACACAAAGAGATTGGATTTTTTTACTTAATGTCTGTTGACTCATTTATATTATCCTTTAGACATGGTCATAAGTAAAACTAAGCAAATATAAGACATCAATAGGCAGACATCAACAGGAATTCTATGTATAAAAAAGTTAATAAGCTTGTTGTCTGTGGTGAAGATTTCCATAGATTGGGGGGAAAAAGCATTTGCAGAAACAACAGGGTAAACATGGTGGATTAGCCATGCAGGCAGAAAGATCTTAAGGAAATTTTCAGTAATATTTTATAGACATACTCACAGGTATCCCAGTCCTCATTAGTGATTTGTTGTGTGATGTAAATCTTTTTTTTTTTTTTTTTTTTTTTTGATATTTGTTAGAACTCTTACTTCAGCCCTTTTCCACTCTGGACTCAATTTTCCCTCCGAGTTTTATTCTTTACCTCCTACTCTGCTGCTCCCTAGTCCTGAAAGACTGATGTGATTCATGGTCTCTAGATTCACTTACACTTTGCGTCATGTTCCTTGCCCAGAAAACGTCTTCCTTTATGTACTCCTTTCCATTTATTTAGGCATCATTCAGACCATATTCCCATATTTCAGATGTTTTCCTTGAACTCCTGGAAGAATTGACCTATCTATTCTACAAATCCTCCCCTCCCATCCTTTCTCAAAATCAGGTGTGTGTACATAGTGTGTTGATGGAATGTTGGTGTATCAGTTTTCTGTTGCTCTCAAAACTAATTAGCACTCATTTATGCAGAAACTGGAACAGGGGCATGCTTTCTGGGACATTCTGGGGAGGGTTTTGCCCCCCAGTTCCTATGCTGTTCACAGAATTCAGATGTACATGATGTTGAGAGGACTGAGGTTTCTGTTGCCTTGTTGGTTGCCAGTCAAGGTTCTTCTCAGTGTCTGGCAGCTGCCTATCCTTTGGAAGGTGGTCTCCTTTCTCCATATTCAAAGCTACAAAATCTTGTTGAATCCTTTTAAATCTTTGAATATTTTTTATTTCCATAGCATCTCTTATTTCTCTAGCCAGACAATTTTCACTGCATTAGAGATTCATGTGACCTGATGAGGCCCTCCTGGATAATCCAGGTTAATCTCCCTAAGGACCATAACATTAATTACCTCTACAAAAATCCCTTCTGAGCAATTCCTAGGGTAGCATTTGATTGAATATCTGAGGGGTAGGAATCTTGGGAAACATCTCTGAGTCCTGCCTCACCATAGTCAATGTCACTCTGTAGGCTTTCACCCATTGTTACCTTGCTTTAGTCACCGTGATATCTTTTTGAATTGTTTTTTTGTATATTTCCCTGGAGTTAATGTCCTTGGTGTGCATCAAGTTGTGGTGAAGAAATCCTTCCTGTGGATTTAAATGGTGCAAGTTAGAGGAAGGCCTTGGCCCATCAGCTAGTAAGGTATCCATTTTGCTGCATCAGTTTCTGGTGTTTATTTTCATATTTCCATTCATCAAAACAAACAAACAAACAAGACAAAAGACCCAAATCAATCAAACAAACAAACAAACAATCAAACAAAGAACCCGAGTGGTGGTTGCTTTGGTTTCTTGACCTGACTCCATATTCCCTGGATTATGGCTTCAGATTCCTAATTCTTACCTTCAAGCAGTCCAGCATGCTCTGGAAGTGGTGACAGCAGCAGATGCTAATAAAACTGTCTCAGTTGTGGTCTTAGAGGAAGTCAATTCATGATGAGCCAACTCTCTGTTCTTGGAATTTTTCAAAAAACTGAGGCTTAAATAATGCTTCAACACCCATCACAAGATTTTGTAATAGAAGACCATAATCTTGCCTTCCTCTTTACACTTAAAGTCGTTAAGAGTAGTGACAGTTCTTCCTTCCATTGAAACCTGGCTGACTCATTATTTGAAATAAAAAATGAAGTGATCATAGTAGATTTCTAAAACTCTTGACATGGACTAGTGGTCAGGTAACAAGTAGTGTGGAGAATCTTATGTGACAGGTTGGGGCCTTGTGAGGCCTTGAGCAAATGTTTATTCATACTGCTACTTACAGCTACTTTTTAAGAAGTAGTAATAAAGGGATCTAACCTTTTGGTGACCTCAAACATCAAGTTTATAACACAAAACTTGTAACTATTTGCATAATAAGCAATGTGATTATTTGGTAGCTTCCATTGTTTATATTTGTTACAAACTCAGGCAACTAAGATTCACCCTATGATATGGCACAGGTACATTAATATGAGCTTTGACACTACCTTGGGAATTTCATAAATAAACTTATTTTTATTATGGTGATGAAATATCTTCAAAAATTTCTGAAATTACAATTGAAGTTGATAATAATAATAATAATAATAATAATATCTAATTCAACTATTATGTCAAGGTATGCTGGGCATATTTAATATATATAATCAAATAATGCTGTAATATTATTTTAAATAATATAGTTAGCACAGTTTAATAACCTGTAGAGATGCAATATAAATCTCTAGTATATATATATATATATATATATATATATATATATATATATATATATAGAGAGAGAGAGAGAGAGAGAGAGAGAGAGAGAGAGAGAGAGCATTAAAAGGAATGAGAAACTAGGAAGGATAAGAAAGATATTTATTCATGGAGAAAAATATACCTCAAGTTTATGTTTCTTTGTAAGATTCTCTTATTATGTATTTCTCATTTATGTATTTATATATGTAATATATTTCAGATCTTGATTATTTTTATTTCCTTATTTCTTCTCATTTTGCCATTATACAAAGTTTGAACCAACTAAAAGTAGGCAAAATTTTATAATAGACCTCCATAAATTACAAACTTTACTAACACTTCATCAGTTGTGGTTTTCCTATCTCTTCCAAATTTCCCCATTCCTCAATGAATGAAAATAAATCCTATACATGTTGAACATATCACCAAGTCAAATTTAGTGACAAGATATTTTATTAGTATGATTTAGATATATGTATAATCATATAGAATAATGTACACATCTCATAAAATTTGGGGGTGGGTACTGGAGAATGACTTCAGTGGCACTCAACCACTGAGCCACATCCCCAGCCCTATTTTGTATTTTATTTAGAGACAGGATCTCACTGAGTTGCTTAATGCCTTGCTTTTGCTGAGGCTGGCTTTGAACTTGCTATCCTCCTGCTTCAGCCTCCCGTGCCACTGGGATTATAGTAATGTGCCACTGAGCACTGCTCATAAAATTTTTGAGAAGAAAAAATTTCAAAATTTATCTGACCTTGAAATTCATCATTCTTTTCTTTCCCTTGAGTAATTTTACAGTTAATATCCTCCATTCCTTAGTGTTTACAGTTGAATATTTATTTCTCCTTGCTGTGAAATATGTCATTTAAATCAGAGAGAAAAGTCTCATTCCATCTTCAATTCTATGCTCCTACAACCCCAGGATAAAAGTTGCATTAAAATGGACGGCATTCTACTCAATTCTTAGGAGTTGCAGAATTTTTCTCACGTGGATCAATGAATTTTAAGAAAATCGACTGATTATAAACCAAATAAGTAGTTTTACCTTCAGTTTGAATTCTAATGATTATGACATGAGAGAAAAATGCAACTCTTTATTATAAAGTAGATGGCTAATAGAGTAAATTACTCATTCCAAAACATTTATTTCACTCCTGGTGTGTCATATAGTGAATACACAAATATAAAAAGCAAATTGCTCATTGACACCCTCAACAAACACTGGGACACAGTGCTGAACAAGTTCTGCTAATCTCCTTAGAGAATGCATGGAATCAGGTCTAGTAAAATACATTAGGTACGTGCTAATGGTAGAAGTACAGTGTTGTGGAGCACAAAGGGCTGACACAGTCACTGATGCTATATATATATATATATATATATATATATATATATGGAGGAGGTGGTGAGGGTAAAGAGAGATTTAGGGAAGAAACAGCCAAAGCTCTATGTGATTCCAGAAGCACAGAGAATAGTATGGAACATGAACAATTGATGTGGAGAATCTAAAAAAAAAGAAAGGAAAAAATTGTGAGGAAAATATTTTGGATAGTAAAGAAATAGAATTACATGCTACGGAATTTGCACTTCAATGTATAGGAAAATATTTTAAGAAAAGCAATTGCATGATCAACTATAGTTAATTTAACCATATCTCACATGCCATGTAATGCCAGATAACTAAGTTGAAAGATGTGTATCATTTCCTAAGCTAGCAGACTCAATTTAACTCCGGGTGAAAAACTATATAGAATCCATTATCATTCAGTCTGAGCAACCTGTGCTGTTGCTTTTGAAGTCTATGACCACATTTAAAACCCCAAAGGGTAGGCAAGAATTTTCCTTTCTCCCTCCTTGACTCTCTGCTCAAGTCAGGTTATTCTTTAGTAAGAGGAGAGAATTGCTGCCCGCACCCTGCAGCCTTGGGCACAGCTGGCATCTGGAACACTTTGGTGCATGCCCAAGATCCATGCAGATAAATGACATATAGGGGGGTTAGCAGTGCTTTCTCCACTCCCTGGAGAAACTCCTACTCAGTACAGAGGCAGGGGACACAAAGTGGGGCTGAAAGAAAGTCATTTCTATACACAAACACACACACACACACACACACACACACACACACACACACATCAACTTGAACTAGGTTTTCCATCCCAATGGTTAAGTTTGGTCTAGCATCTAATATCTAATATCTTGGGTCAAATATCAAGTCTGCACTACACACAGACACACCCTGTAATTACTCTGTTGATAATAAATAGTATTTCCTTCAAGGACTCATTCACATTGCTCTCCTTGGGCAAACCTATGGATGTATTTACCAATGTTTGTTTAGAGAAGGAAAAAAAATCCATATACATTTTGCAGTGTGGCTTGTGAATGCTACGTAGTGTAATTCATTGCTTTTGAGTTTCTGTGGTAGGAAAAATTTTTATTTGGGTTTAATTTTGTCAGAGCTCTGGGAATTACTTACCATATTTGACATGTGAGACATTGCAGCTCTGGGAAAAAGCCGATTGCCATTTCATATTTGTTATGGTTTTCCAGGTGGCTGGATATGGCTAAAGCATCCTGCCTCAACTGTTTCTTTAGAATACTGAGTCTACACTACATGGCAGCAAGCAAAGAAGGGCTGCCAGTTATGCAGATAACTTCTACTTTGTAATTAGGAGCACTGAGGAGCCAGTAGAGTACATAGGCTCCATTCAGTGATAGCATCTGAGTGTCCTTGGAATAGTCACTCTGGAGCAGTGTAACTGTGGCAATTTACTAAACCTTTAAAACCTGATTTCCATAACCTATAATGTGAGATCAGTAAGATGTCCTTCTTAAGCACCATTTATACTGTTTGAAGTTTTTTAATGTAAAATGTTTAGTACAGTATCTTCCACATAATTACCTCTCCATAATTGATAGCTTTTATAGATGATTTTTACAAGTCTAAATACATTTCAGATCTTTCATAAAATCTGGTTAAATATGCTGAAGAATAATAAATTTATAAGGTATTAAAATACTTATTCATTTGCATTTCCTTCTATAAAATCAACTTCCATTTACTTGCATTCTTCATGTCTCAGAAAAAAAGCATATCATGTCTGTGGTTCCTTATGGAGAATCCATGTATTACATTCACTGATTTTTTTTCCAAATAAAAATCTTCCATACAAGTGGAACATTTTATTTTTTTTTGCTCAAAATGCAGTTGACAATTAGTTTTAAATTACTTCCTTTGACAAATGGAAGAGTAGATGTCTAAAATTTTAGCAAAAATTGCACCAATTCTAATTCATTAAAATAAGTTGAAGCTTTATTGGAACAATCTCTTAAAGACCACTGCAAAATATTTGCTCAATTGCTATCATTACTATTAATTTTGCTATTATTTTGATATAAAGCATGGGGTGGTGGAACTTGATTTTATTGATGAGGCTAGGAACAATTTAATTTTGCAACACATTGCTCAATCCATGAATTTAGAACTAGAGGGCTACCATATCTTATGTAAGCCTACAAACCTATGAAGTGTTTAAGCATTGAGCATTTAAATACAATCAACTCGTTGGCAAAAAATTGACAGGTTTTGATTTCAGCAATCACTTATTTGTTTATGTGTTTCCAATTGGAATTGTACAGTTATCATACTGAATTATATTGATCAAGTCAGTTGGGTGACTGGTACAAGTGTCTATAAATAACTCATATCTCATGCTGCTTAGCACTGGATCATTCTTCACTGTGCACAGAGCGTGAATGTCTAAGATTATTTTGCTTCTCTTTCAAGTAGTAGACAGTACTCTACCTAAATTAATACAAAAGTGAGAAGGAAATTATCAGATGATCTTGGGGATGTCATTCCGAACATTACTGAGTGGCTCACCTGTGGTTTGAATGTTCCCCCCAAAAAACATATGTTGGAAACTTGATCCACACAGCAAACTTGCTTACTGGCAGGTGGAACCTGTAGAAGATGGTAGGTCTTGAGGGCTCTACTCCATGGTGGATTAATGCTGTTTATAAAAGATCTTGAGGCTGTGAGTTTCATCTCTTGCTTTCTCTTACTCTCTCTTTGTTCTGTCATGGGATGACCTAAAAAGGATCTCACAAGATGTTGTCTTCTCAATACTGGATCCAGCCCCCAGTACTATGAGCTAATAAATTTCTGTAGATGTATAAGTTATGTAGCCTCAGATATTTGGTTACTAGCAGCACAAAACAGACTAAGGCAGTCCTAAATAAGGAGTAAGCAAATGATTTTGGAAATTATAATTAAGATGATATAAATAAGTGTTATTTTAGAATAAAAATCTAATATAAATACATATACATAATATATTATATCTATACAGAAAAGGGAAAAATTCAGGTTATACCAAAATTAAACTAACGAGCCAGCTCCAAAAATACAGTGACATTATTAATATCAGTTCCTTAACAGCCGAATACTGTGTTATTACCAGACCACTACATAATTCATTGGAATCATGGTGAAAATTTAGAGAACACAATTGCTTATCTTTTATTTTTGATCTGTTTTTAAGAAAGTATCCCTGAGCATAAACATTCATTTACAACATAGGAATGATAATACACCCCATAAGATAACTGAGAGTGTTAAAAAAATAAAACACATATTACATGACTGAGAGATGGTTACAAAGAATCAAATAATGCTGTTTTTTCTTCTTCTTCTTCTTCTTCTTTTCCTCAAAAAAATTTGCATGGGTATGTGAATGTCCAAAAGGGAATTTAAAAAGGCTTTACTACTTAAAATTTGACCACACATTGTTTTACGTTCCCAATGTCTACTAATTTCTTAAAGAATTAGTTATTTTATGGGACAAAAGCCTTAAAACATAGACTTAGTACTCAGTCATTTGAGAGAAATCCTTTCTACATCTCTGCCTGGTTAATACTTCCAAACTGGGGAAGATTTTACAATTCTTTGGAGTTCTAATTGAGTCATAGAGCCCTAATTTAAAAAATAACAACATGAAAATAAATATCAATTAACGAAATACCTAGCATGATTATCAAGGTAGATTTCCATTTATCTTTAAGCATTTTTAAAAGATTCAACCAAGTGAAATTACATTAGGAATTAATGAAATCAAGTTTTTACAGATTTGACTGGCTACCAAGAATAAATTGGAAGGTTGAATAATGTTCTCAAGAAAATGAGAACTAAGTAGAAATATGCCTTAATTGTCCAAATGTATCTTTTTAAAGTTGTATCTTCTTCATGAATATATAGAGAACATGAGTGTTTTGAAAACAAATGTAAATTTACCATAAGGAAACATTTGCGTCTGGACATGTCTGTTCTATCCATATCTTTCCAACTACAAAATTTTCGGGAGACATTAAGGATGATGTCAGTTTTTATTCAAAGGTAGTTATACTAAAATTCATGAAATTGTTTGAAAGGTCAGAAGAGAAAATAATTTAGGCTATCACTTCAAAACCTGGGCAATTGTTTCGATTGCAAAAAGATGCTCTGGAAGCCTGAGTGGAGCTGCCAGAACCAGGCACATTTGAGAAATCTCAGGGGAAGCCATGTCCTCCAGAGACTTGGCGTTTGCTTTTCACTTCAAAGCAGTCAGGCTCAGCCTCTTGGTAATAAGCCAACGTGAACATCCAAACATCTGTAGTTTCTCCCTTCACACTCTCAGTCCGTTTGCTGGTATGTCATAAGCTGGAAATGTGAATTATAAACAAAATATTACTCTTCCATTTAAGTTTTAACTTCAGTGCAGCCTTCACTGAGTCTACTAATCATATTTTTGTTACTTGCTCAGAAATAACTGTCTAAAGCTTGATAAGATAGAGTTTCGGATTTTGTTTGCAAAGCATAAACTGGGGTCCAGAATCACTAAGTGACTTGCCTAATGTCACACAGGGGGTAAGCAGATCAGCTCTGCACTCTCCGTGTATCCTTTTGCTGCCTTGAATTCCTCTCTGCTGTCAGCTCAAGACTTGTGTCTTGGCCTCCTGCCATTGCAGCTCCATGTTCTGGACACTGTGGGGATGTATATCCAAATATGATGTGACTGTACCAGAGCAGTGAAGGGTGCACTTATATATCCTTAAACCAGATGATTTTTTGGTGCATAGTAAGGTCTTTTATTTCTCATAGAGTTTTAGATATATGTTTGTTTATGACAGAGAACAAAGGCCATGGAATTTAAATAATTCAATAATAAAAATAAAATGCCTAAAAATGTGACTTGAGGGTGACATTTTATGCTTTCTTTTTTTTATTGGTTGTTCAAAACAGTACAAAGCTCTTGATATATCATATTTCATACATTTGATTCAAGTGGGTTATGAACTCCCATTTTTACCATGTGTACAGATTGCAGAATCACATCGGTTACACATCCACATTTATACATAATGCCATACTAGTGTCTGTTGTATTTTGCTGCCTTTCCTATCCCATTCCTATCCCCCCTCCCCTCCCCTCCCCTCCCATCTTCTCTCTCTATCCCCATCTATTATAACTCATTTCTCTCTCTTTTTTCCCCCTTTCCCCTCAACTCCTCTTATATGTAATTTTGTATAACAATGAGGGTCTCCTTCCATTTCCATGAAATTTACCTTCTTTCTCCCTTTCCCTCCCACCTCTCGTCCCTGTTTAATGGTAATCTTCTTCTCATGCTCTTCCTCCCTGCTCTGTTTTGAGTTGCCCTCCTTATATCAAAGAAGACATTCGGCATTTGTTTTTTAGGGATTGGCTAGCTTCACTTAGCATAATCTACTCTAATGCCATCCATTTCCCTGCAAATGCCATGATTTTGTTATTTTTTTAGTGTTGAGTAATAATCAATTGTGTATCAATGCAAAATTTTTCTTTATCCATTCATCTATTGAAGTGTATCTAGTTTGGTTCCACAGTCTAGCTATTGTGAATTGTGCTGCTATGAACATTGATGTAGCTGTAACCCTGTAGTACGCTCTTTTAAGGTCTTTGGGGAATAGTCTGAGAAGGGAAATAGCTGGATCAAATGCTGGTTCCATTCCCAGCTTTCAAAGGAATCTCCATACTGCTTTCCAGATTGGCTGCACCAATTTTCAGTCCCACCAGCAATGTATAAGTGTACCCTTTTCCCCACATCCTCATCAGCACTTGTTGTTGTTTGACTTCATAATGGCTGCCATTCTTACTGGAGTGAGATGGTATTTTAGCATGGTTTTAATTTGCATTTCTCTGATTGCTAGAGATGATGAGCATTTTTTCATGTACTTGTTGATTGATTGTATGTTCTTCTCTGAGAAGTGTCTTTTCAGGTCCTTGGCCCATTTGTTGATTGGGTTATTTGTTTTCTTATTGTTTAATTTTTTGAGTTCTTTGTATACTCTGGATATTAGGGCTCTATCTGAAGTATGAGGAGTAAACATTTTTTTTTCAGGATTTAGGCTCCCTATTTACCTATCTTATTGTTTCTCTTGCTGAGAAAAAACTTTTTAGTTTGAGTAAGTCCCATCTGTTGATTCTTGATTTTAACTCTTGTGCTATAGGTGTCCTATTGAGGAATTTGGAGCCCTACCCCACGAGATGGAGATTAGAGCCAACTTTTTCTTCTATCAGACTCAGAGTTTCTGGTTTGATACTAAGCTCCTTGATCCATTTTGAGTTAACTTTTGTGCATGGTGAGAGAAAGGGATTCAGTTTCATTTTGTTGCATATGGATTTCCACTTTTCCCAGCACCATTTGTTGAAGATGCTATCTCCATTGCATGCTTTTAGCAACTTTGTCAAGTATAAGGTTGTTGTAATTTTGTGGATTGGTCTCTGTGTCCTCTATTCTGTACCATTGGTCCACCCTCAGTTTTGGCACCAGTACCATGCTGTTTTTGTTACTATTGATCTGTAGTATAGTTTAAAGTCTGATATCTCTATACTTCCTGTTTCATTCTTCCTGCTTAGAATTGCTTTTGCTATTCTGGGTCTTTTATTCTTCCAGATGAATTTCATGATTGCTTTATCTATTTCTACAAGAAATGCCATTGGGATTTTTATTGGCATTGCATTAAACCTATAGAATACTTTTGGTAATATCGTCATTTTGATGATGTTAGTTCTGCCTATCCATGAACAGGGTATATTTTTCCATCTTCTAAGATCTTCTTCTATCTCTTTCTTTAGGGTTCTGTAGTTCTCATTGTATAAATTTTTCACCTCTTTTGTTAGGTTGATTCCCAAGTATTTTATTTTTTTGAGGATATTGTGAATGGGGTGGTTGTCCTCATTTCATTTTCAGAAGATTTGTCGCTGATATACAGTGATTTTTAAAAATTCATCTTATAGATTTTTAATTTACATACACTAAAATGTTCAATTGTATATATACATGTGTATGCATACATATATATGTATCTAAATCTATATTGTTATCTGTCAGTATATTTATACTTTGAACCACGTATAGACATGTTCTTAACCCCCAAATATTTGAGTATAAATTTTCCCAAAACAAAGATGTTTTCTTTCTTACATCCATATTACACTTTTAGAAGGCTAGCAAACATTTAAAAGGCCAAAAACTATCTTTAATATTCAATTGATAAATATTGGTATTTGTATTGCTATTTTAACATAAATATATAAAAAGTAGATATTTATTTGAAATTCTATGTTATACTGCATTTACATTTTTGTCCACAAATGCTATTATTTAAATGGATCAAGTTAACAGTGAAATTAGTAGTAATATTAAGAATTTAAAAAATGATATAAAAGGAAAACCTAATAATATTTTATAACATTTCAATTTTGATACAGCAATGCTTAGAATTATTTAAAATATCAGAGACTTATATTTTATAAGTTCTATTATACATTCTTAGGAAGGAATAATACATAAATGTAAGATTTTTTAAGAAGAGATTATAAATACAGAAAAAATTAGGTATTGTTTTTACTTAATAAAAGGAAAAAAATGACATATTTCTTTCCGTCTAATGATGCAGTGGGGTATTTTTACTCTTCCTGATTCCTTTTCTAATATTAGACCTCTGAACACCTGTGGCCTTTAAGACAAGTTTCTTTACTTTTATGCTGTGGAAAAACTACACACTCATGTTCAGGACGTTCTCTTTGACTGCAGCCCTGCTTTTCTGAAGCCTGTGTTGCACTCTTTCCTGGTGTCAGACCATGGTGATGACACCAATCTAAATATCCTCTCAAGAAGATCATTTGAGCATAGACAGCTTAGAATTTTTACAGGGAGTTTCATTTTTTAAAAAAAAATTCATGATATAAAATCAACCATTATAAGGTGTGCAACCCAATGACATTAAGTACATTCATAACATTGTACAACTATCATCCTTTGTTTGAAAATATGTTCAGCATCAGAAAACCTAGACTCATTCATCAATGTCTCATGGTCACAGTCTTTTGGGGCCTCTGGCCATGTCCTCACATGTTAGAAGGGCTAGGTAGCTCTCTGCGTCTTTTTCAAAATGTTACTAACACGACTTGTGAGGGCCCTGATTTTATAAGCTAATCACTTCTCAAAGGATCCACCCCCTAATATTATCCAACTGGAAGTTAGGATTTCCATCTATATTTTTAAAATTCATGATCATAACTATTGTAGTGGTGTCTCATTGTGTTTTTGATCTGCATCTTTCTAATGACGAATGATGTTGAGCACCTGTTCATGTGCTTGTTGAGCATATGTGTCATGGTCTTTTAAAGAATGTCTGTTCAAATCATTTGACTATTTATTATTTGGATTGTCTATTTTTTTTTGCTGAATTCTAAATTATTTATGTATTTTGAGTATGAGACCCCAATCAGTGTATAACTTGCAAATTTTCTTACTCTTTTTTAAAATTTATTTTTGATAATTAAAAAAAAACTAAAAAACAAAACAAAACTTATACACATTAATGAGGTACCATATGACATTTCATTACATATATATTGTATGTAGTTAGGTTAAGCAAATCTATCTTCTGAAACATTTATCACTTTGTTAGGTGAAAACATTCAAAATTCTTCGTTCCTACCTTTTTGAAATATATAGTCCACAGCTGGTATTTGTAGTCTCCCTACTGTGCAGTAGCACACTAGAACTTCTTACTCCTATCTAACTGCAAACTAGTGCCCATTAACCGACCTTCCCTCATGCCCCCTCATCCTGTCCACCCTCTGGTAAACACCCTTCTACTCTGAATATTTATGAGATCAACTTGCTTATATTTCACATATAAGTAATATCTTATGGAACTTATATTTCTGCTGTTTTTGCTTAATGATCTCAAGTTCTATCTATGTTGCTGCAAATGCTAGGACTCACTCTTTTCCATGATTGCATACTACTCCTCTGTCTCTATATCCCACATTTTCTTTAACTATTCATCAATGCATGGGCACTTAGATTGCTTCGATTTCTCAGCTACTCTAAATAGTGATGTCATGAGTATGGAGAGATGGGGAGTACAGGTATCACTTGAACTTGTTAATTTCACTTCCGTGGTGGATTATATATCCAGAAGAGGAATTGCTAGATCATATAGAATCTCTCATAACTGTTTTGGAATCTCATTATAATATATTATTGTGGTTTTTATCTGCATCTTTCTAGTGACTAATGCATTTTATTATATACTTATTGGTCATTTCTATGTCTTCCTTTGAGAAATGGCTATTTAGATGGTTTAATCATTTTTATTAGATTATTATTATTATTACTATTATTTTCTGTTGAGTTTTTGGGTTTGGGGAGTTACTCATTATGTTCTGGATGGGAACGACTTGTCAAATACATAGTTTGCATATATTTTGTGCCAGAAGATTGTCTCTTCACTTTGATGATTTTTTTCCTTCAGTGAGACAAAGCTTTTTAGTTTGATGTAATTCCATTTGTCTGTTTTTGTTTCCTGTGCTTTTTGGGGTCTGATCCAAAAATATCGATGCCTATTTATGAAGGAAATTCCTGAAGCATTCCTGCTTTCTTTTATTGGTTCATTGTTGCAAGTTGTACATTTAAGTGTCCAATCCATTCTGACTTAATCTTATAACTGGTAAAGATAGGGGTGTAGTGTAATTCTCCCATACATATGGCTACCCAATTTTCCCAGTGACATTTATTGAAATGACTGTCCTTTTTCTAAGGGAAGAATGTGTGCATCTTTGTCGAAAAGTGGTTGGCAGTAAAGGATTGAAATCAGCAAAGAGAAAACTCTATGCCTATATTTATTTTGTCACTATTCATGTGAATAAAACCTGAAGTTAGTGTAGGTGCCCATCAACGGATGAGTGGATAAAAAAATGTGCTATATGTACTCAGTGGAGTAGTATTGAGTCATAAAGAAGAATGAAATCCTTTCACTTGCAAAAACATGGATAGTACTATAGGACCTTAGGTTAAGTAAAATAAGACAGACTCACAAGGACAATACTTAATCTTCTTTCTCAAATTGGAAGCTAAATAATATTGACCTGAAAATGATTACTAAATATTGGGAAGGTTATGTGTGGTGATGGTTGTGGGGAGTGAAAATAGGGACATTGTGCTTTATCACTGAAAACTATTATATGCATGGAAATATCACACTGAACTCCATTAAAATGCATAATTCTTATGTGTTAATAACAAAATATTTTTTAAAAAATTAATAATTAGTTGGCTATGGTATAGTTTAGATATGAAGTGCCCCTGAGAGTTCATGTGTTAGACAATGCATGAATCCTAAGAGGTCAAATGATTAAATCATGAGAGGTCTACATAACTACTTAGTGGATTGAGCCACTGATATGGATCAGCTGGAAGATAACTACAGGAAGGTAGGATATGGCTGGAGTAAGTAGGTCACTGAGGGTGTGCCTTTCAGTTTTATATTTTAACTCCGATGAACAGAGCTCTCTCTTTTTTCTTCCTGGTTGCCATGCCCTGAGCTGCTTTCTTTCTTTACACCCTTCTGCCATGATATTCTGCCTCACTTTGGGCCCAGAGCTATGGAATGAGCCAACCAGACACCGAACCTCTGAAACTGTGAACTGAAAGAAACTATTCCTCGTGTATGTTTTTCTAACCAGGTCTTCAGGTCACAGCGATAAAAAAAGAAAAGCTGGCAAAAACAGATATGGATACATGAGTTCATTTCTAGGGTCTGTATTCTGTGGCTTAGGTCTACATGGTCACTCTCTTGATAATATCATTAGATATACAAAAGTTTGAATCTTATGAAATCAAACATATTTTTTATTGCTTATTGTGTTTTGATGTCATATAGAATAGACTATTGCCAAATGCAAGGTCATGAAGATAATCCACTGTTTTCTTCTGAGAGTTTTATAATTTTATCTCTTTCATTTAGGATTTTGATTCATTTTATGTAATTTTTGTATATGGTGTAAGGTAAGGGCAATAACTAGGATATTATTTATATATAAGAGCAGGTTTTTAGATTTGTAGAAATTAGTTTTCAGTTTACAAAAAATGCCCAGTCTCTGTGTATATACAAGATGTTTTTCAGTTAGGTTTATCATATCCATAAACTCAGAATATAGTCTATTCTCTGCTGTTTTAGTCAGCTGTTTTGCTACTGTGACTAAAAGATCTGAACAATTGTGGGGAAGGAAAAGTTTATTTGAGGGCTGGGGATTTCAGAGGTCTTAGTTCATAGAAGGATGGCTCCATTTGGGTATCAGGATAAGGCAGGACATCATGGCAGAAGAGTGTGGCAGAGGGAAACAACTCACATGATGAGAAGGAAACAGAGAGTCCACTCTCCAGATAAAAAATATATACCCCATAAGCATTCCCCCCAATGCGCCACCTCCTCCAGCCACACCCTACCTGCCTCAGTCCCCACTCAGTTAATCCTAGCAGGGATTATTTCACTGATTAGGTTAAGGCTATAAATCAATAATTTCTCCTCAAAACCTTCTTGCATTGTCTCATATGTGAGCTTTTGGGAGACACCTCAGATCCAAACCATAACATATACCATGATATATATAAATCAAATCTGTACTTCCCAAGAAAAATGGATTTAAAGTATAAAGATATTTTTTTAAAAAAATTGTAGTTGTAGATGGACAGGATGCCTTTATTTTATTTGTTATGTGTTGCTAAGGATTAACCCAGTGCCTCACATGTGCTAGGCAAGTGGTCTGCCACTGATCCACAACTCTAGCCCCTCATCAAGATAATCTTAAGTTGTGAAATTCAAGGTAGGTTCCAAAGAAGTTATAATTTTAGTTAGGAAATGAAGAAAGTTCTTTTTTAAATTGGCATGTATGTTCTGGTGTCTGTTTTGAGTTTTGAAGTAATCTTATTTCCAAAAGTGAATCGTTTTTTTGTTGTATTTTTGTCATAATCTACATATAACACTGAAAAGCTAAGATGTAGTCAGTGCAGTCTTTCATGAGATCAAAATGGCCTCTTCAAATATCATCAAGCAATTTTGGAGAAAGAAAACATAAATTTTGTTTCACTAGAGTTCTCTTAATGGTTCTTATCCTCAGTGCATTTCCAGGTTAGAAAAGCACATTCTTGTCCCACAATTTGAAAATATGATGTTACACCAGTACAATTTATTTGTTTATTTATTTATTTTATTGATGGCTATGACAGCCATCTTGTAGGTACCTGTCTAAGGAGTCTACTTCCTTCAATTTCTGTAAAGTCAAACTTCTCATTATGTACTTTTGAAAAAATTGAAGAAATTGAAAGTGACTCAAAAATATAAAGCCTTCAAAATTACAGGTAGGCAAATGACAACCTTTTTTAGCAGTGTTTTGTACAAGACATGTAGTAGGAAATATATAATTTTTGGCAAGAAGTTTATAGTGTGAATGAAACTGACCAAAATTACATTCATATTATCTGAAGAATATGAAAATATTTGCACAAAGTCTAATTTTAATTTGGGGACAACATTGACAATTCTCTGTTCTGCACAATTCTCTGTTTTAATCACAATTTTTATAGATTTTAAGAATGTGATTTGAAAGTTGACTTTCCTAATAACGTACCTAAAACCTATGGGTAACTGTTGCTTTTGCTGTGTGGTGATCCCTTGGTATTCTACAGAAACAACAGTCCTTGTAAGAACTGACAGAATTGATCCTTCACTGTAAACACCAGCAGACTAGTTATCAAACTTCTCCTCTGGTTCACCCATAGATATTTTAGTTATGTTTAGGAAATGTGAATTTACTCAATTTTGGAGATCAGCTAAGGGCATAACACAACAAAGTCCAATATAGAATTCCCAAGTTAATTTAGAGCTTTTATTTCCAACTGTGTATTTCCAACTGAACATTGCCATCCTTTTCAGAGAAGAAAAAAAAAACAAACAACAACAACAAATAAAACAACAACAACAAAAAATCTCTCTTGCTGGAGTTAGAAGAACTTCCCTGTCTTGGACTTAGCAGATATCTCTCCTACCCTTTCTTCAGTGTTCCTTGTCCCAATTGTTTTCTATATATTGTGCAGCAGGTTTTCTTTTGTCTACATACATCTCTAACCCATTGTGATATCCTGCTGTCATAAATGAGAATAGTGTGTTAAATGAGATATATATGATGATGGCATTGATATTGTGAGTGTTGTAATTTTAGTTCTCTGAACACTTACAATAAATAGTCTAATGTTCAAAATGCTAAAAACATTGAACCATAGCTATGTCGACACATGCTCAAAACTTAATTCAAAGACAATTTTAAAAATGAATTGTGAACTTCATGGTTATAATCCACATATATTACACACTTAAGGCAGATAATCTGAGCTGTACTGTGCTCACTTAATACCAAAATCATGGTTTTTTTGCCTTTCTGTATCCACCCATAGTGAAAGTTTATTGAAAATTTCCCACCAGCCTTTTGCACCTATCATGCTGTACCTGTCATCAACAAAAGCAAGGGCATTGTGGAACTTAAGAAAGGTTTGCCATCTAACTGGGCTTTCAGGAATAAAATCGGGGTAGTTCTGGGCATACTCGGTCAGCTGTTAACTCTACCTCTAGGTCAGGGGTCAACATTGATTCAACACTATTTAATCCTCAGCTTTTATTTACTTTTGCCCACCTGTTTTTAGTTATATCCATGTGGACAGCATTTCTTTTTTCTCTCTGGTCCTGGATTCAATGCAGGATCATGCACAGCATTTATTTGCCATGTCATTCCTGTCTTCTCTGATGTGCAAAGAAGTTGCTTATTTTATCATGACCTTGACAGGTCTTTAAAAATTATGAACTGAGATATTTGATGTTTTCCTCTATGATCAAACTAAAGCCACACATTATCTAAAGGAATACTGCAGAAACATTACCATGCTAGTCTCAGAACATTATATAGGGAGGAACAATTTGCTAATAGTGATGGTAACTTTGATAGCCTGACCAATTTTTTGTCTACCATATTTCTTCACATCAAAAACACTTTGCAATTTGCAATTTGTAATTTCATGGGAAAACAGTCCAAATCTAGGCCAATATTCTGTTCTTTTTTAAACCTATGTGAATCAACTGCTCCCACATTTCTAAGTTATTGAATTTTGATTCTCTTCATTTTCTCTATAGCCTTAGTTATCTTTTTAAAATATGTTTTTTTTATTGTAGATGGACACAATTTCTTCATTTTATTTATTTATTTTCATGCAGTGCTGAGGATCCAACCCAGTGCCTCCCACATGCCAGGCAAGCACTCTACCATTGAGGCACAACTCCAACCCAGTTATCTTTCTTTTTCTAAGAAAATGCTTTCTCTGCTCTTGAAGCCATTTGTTTCTTATTTATATCAATATGAAACCATGGGATTTCTGCTTTAATGAATGAGTTGTTGCTTGTTACTGTTATTATTAAGTTTGATGCTTATTTTTTTTCCTAGATTCTGTGTGTGTTCCCTTGAGTTTCCTTTGTCATCATCCTATTATCTTTTTTTGGTGGGGGGAGCACTTGCTTTTTCTTGCATAAGAATTTCCATAATCATACTTTTTATTTTTTATTATTTTGGTACTTAACCACTCGTGCTTAACCACTGAGCCACATCCCCAGTCCTTTTTAATGTTTTATTCAGAGACCAGGTCTCCTGAGTTGCTTAGTGCCTGGATAAATTGCTGAGGCTGGCTTTGAACTTGTGATCCTCCTGCTTCAGCCTCCTGAGACTCTAGGATTACAAACATGTGCCACCATGTCCAGCAACTTTCCATCCTGAAATCAACATTTTCACTCACAATCTGTAGATTGTTTTAGTAAAAAAAGTGGCATTTAGGAGTAAAATTTTGATCACTGCTAGAGAAAAGGAAACACTGTCCATATAGATATAAATAAAAATGGAGAAAAGTAAATGAAGTCTGGGAATTAAATAGTGCAGAATTGATGTTGGTCTTCTGATTTTAAGGAAGAGTAATCTCTCTAGGCCTTACTGTTTCTAGATCTCTCAGCAGAGAGAGAAATAGAGGTTAGATTTGCCCAGCCCCTGTATGGCACCCCATTGCTACCTTTTCCTACCTCATGGCTACCTCCACATAGCTCTGTGTTACCATGAGCACTTAAGTCTGCTCATGCTTCGGGTCACTGCCCATACCTGGTCTCAGACTCCAGGTAAACTGCCACATCTGCGCAGCCATCCTACAGTGTGGAGATACTAAAAAAATTTGTGCAACACATTTTGCATATATGATATATTCAATTCACCTATAACTGTTTCTTTTGTTTAGAAAGTGGGCAATGCCATGGAAACATTTATTCAAAGTTACTCAAATGGTGTCTTATATTTAGTGAATGATCAATTGAAGCCTTTTAATTATTCATTTTACTACTTGTGATTGTTGAATGTTTAATTAATTAGTTAAATTACTTGCTTATTTTCTCTTAAGGAGATGTTCTTTTCTTTCAAATGGGAGATGATGGGAAAGTGATAGTACTAATCTTTAAAAGAGTATTAGTTTTCTTCCATTTCTTCTATCAAAGGAAACATAGTTTTGTTATTCATAGATTATTAAGGTCAAAATTAGTTGAACTATTTTATGACCAACTAGACTTGTAAAGAATTTTCAAGTTGGAATTATTGAATGCAAAAAAATAATGTAGTCCATATGTTTAAAGATATAAAGAAGATTAACGTTTTACAATATAGACTTTCAATTGCTTCTTGTTATAGTTGTGGTAAGTTATTTTGAGAAGTAATTTCCAATGTTATTGGCTGAAATTTATATTCCTTTATCACTGTTCTTAATTTGTGAAAAATTCTTTTTTGGTGTAGGATCAGTTTTGTTAAAGGTTTATCCATGTATTAGTTTTTAAAAAGAAAAGGCTTTGGTCCTTGTTGGTGCTTTCTTATGCACTTAAAATAACTCTGAGTGGATGTAACATGCACTGTTTATGAGCTGTGCTTTAGTGTGATTAATTATTTTATTAATAATCACATCTGTGATATGTTTAATAAATTAATAAACTTATCTGTGATATGTTTATCAATTGGTCTAAATTAAGTTTTATGCCCATCCTTCTAAGATTATATACAAATGTATAATATAAATTCTTATACATGCAAATATATCTACCTTGTTTGAAATTTATATCAAAAATATTATAAGTTATGATGATAATGAGAATGCATTCTCTCAACAAAAAAGGACAATGCAAATGTTCCAAAAACTTATAACACCTATTTTAAGAAATGAGAGTGGTCTTAAGTGTGTCTTGTAATATCCTAAACAATATCTACATGGAGGAATATTAGTGTGAACATATTGTCTGTGAACTTTATGTTTCTGTCCAATTATAATTGGCTTATAAATTTTTCAATAATTATAAATGTAGTGTCTAAGTTATGAAATATTTTTTATAGAAATCCAGGTTAATAAAATTAGGTAATCACAGTTCCACAAGAAAATAGCCATAAAACACCTAAAATAAGTTATTATATTAAATATTGGAAAGAAACTAGAATCAATTTTGACTATGACTAAGTATGACAAGGATTACCTTGTTAAGTTTCTAGGAAATACCATCAAGTCTCTAAATAGAATTTATTTCCCAAATTCAGTAAGCATATTCCTAGTGTTCAACTCTATATAATAATAGCTTAATCAAAATGTCTTTAAGAATAGTTAAAGATTAAGGGTTAATAGCAGCAATTCCTTAGCTGAATTATGGCATATTACAACTGAAGAAAATTTAAGTCATATAAATGTATTGTTTTATGTCTAATCATCACTTTTTAAGCCAAAGGAAATATTAATTAAATAATGCTGCATGCCATTGTACGCTCACTCACATTAGGAAATTTAGAGACTCCCTTTATTTCTGTCTTCATTATAGCAATTACCTGTTTTGCTTCATTAACTTCCTCTTGCACTTTCTGTGGAAATTGTCTTGTTGGCCTGGAGCTTTTGAGTCAGTTCATAAAGTGAGAACTCATTAAAACATGAGTTCTGGCCTCAAAATTACTAGCATTGAGAACACTGGCACAAACTAAATTATGTCAACTCTTCAGCATCAAATTGGTGCCTATTCTGATCAACTTCATTATCTAAACCAAATATGAGATGGGTCCAAATATAACCTTAATATATGTTTTTTTTTAATCATCTTCCTAATTCAGATTACTTGCCTGTGTTTCTTACAATGCAGTGTGATCATCTGTGATTGTTCATAGATTCTCTTAATATGAATCTGCCTTAATGTAGCTCTCAGTATGCTCAGTGAGCTCATTATTTTCCAGAAATAGTCTTCACGCATATTTAGCATCCACATTAATAGCAATATTCCAATCTCCTTGGTAGAAATCATTTTTCCTTTGAAACAAACACATTTCACATACAACAAAGATCTGTTAGGGTTGTTTATTGAAAAAAGAAAAAGTGTACCCTTTATTTGATTATTATCAAAGTCATGAAATTTTAGAGCTAAAAGACTGTAGAGATCATTAATTTTTCTCCTGTTTAGTTGAGAATCCTTGAGGTTTGTGAGGGGGGAAAACGTCTCTATGAGTTAGTAATTAATCAGGTTTAAGCCAAGTTTATTTTAGACTCAATAATGAATCAAATAATCTTTATATTGTCATAGTTCATGAACTTGCTCCTGTGTTCCTATGCATAATTTAATAGACATGCTTGCCAACTCCCATTATTTGACTTATTAAATATATATTTGATGTCTTTAAATGTAATACATTGAAGTACTATTACTATATTGCACAACACATCATATCATTACTTGGTCAAGAAAAATAATGATGCCACAATTTTAAAATTAAAGCTCAAATTCCTGGAAAGTTGAACTATGAGTTGGTTCCAACTCTTCTTTTCAGCTTAGTTTTCTACTACTCTTCCCAGATGTTAAGCATAACAGCTTCATATAATAATGCTCTCTTTAATGATATCATGAAATCACACAACTCTGTGTCTTTACTTATACTTTATGAGCCGTCAGGGTCAAATTCTCATCTTCCAATCCTGCAGAACAAACAGTTTATATTCTTCATTTAAAGTGAGGAATAGACACCATTATAGAAAAGTGGATAAAAGATCATGTTGTGGAGTCAGAGTTCTGAGTTTGAATCCTGATCCTGACACTGGCAGTGTGGTCAACAATGCAGACTTAAACTTAAATCAGTGGCAATTGGCCTTCCTATTATTAATCCTAGTAGTATAAACATTAAGCAAGGTAAAGCCTATAAGTAACTACTTTGTTATTGTTAGTGAGAGTAGAGTTGATAAAATAAGGAGGAATAAAAGAAAAGAAATTTAGAGGAGGAAAAAGGAGGAAGTGTTCTTAGGATAGATGATCCCTTACTCTATTTATTCCTAGTGCATTTTTCTAACCGATTAACATCCTTTATAAAATTTGTGTGATAGAGTGTAGAATTCACATCTGCTTTAATCATCAGTGACTTATAATCAGGGAGACTACTTCATTCAGATTTGAATCTTCATTAGTACCTAACGTATCATCTGGTGCATAGCCTGCATTTGGTAAGTATTGAAATGATTAATGCTGGTGGCACAGATGAAGAGTTGTAGGAGTACCTGTGCTGTCCTGGAAAGAATACCAAAGCACAGGATCTGTCCCTGCTTACATGGAAAGAACACTTTTCATTTTATATAGTGGCCTCTGGTGCTAGAGGATTCAAAACCAAGTTGACCACAAAACAAAGAGTGACTTGGCACTGTCTGTTCTCTAATACTGATTTGTGTTTGTTAGGTCATGCTTTTCTTATATTTCTTAAATAGATGAATATGAAATGTTGACTTATGCCAGTTAAATCTACACAGACTAAAGTTTTATATAAAATATGCAAAATTAAAGCCCCAATTACACTGATTTGAATAAATTAGCTTTTCTTTGCTGGAATTAACAATTTTGACAACTCTAAAGAAAGGTTGTACTTGTTTCACACATATAAAACCTGAATTTGATGCATATATAATATACATCTCAACACTTGAGAGTTGCATTTTGTTTCTGAATTGATACTGTTGTACTTTTACTTAATTAAATTGCATTTTCAGAAAATACCTTTTGAGATTGAGAAAAAAATCTCACTTTTTTATATCTTTGAAAATTTTTATGCTTAAAGTGTGATTGATAGTTCACAAATTATATTGCATAGATTTTTTCCTTTATAATCTTTTTTATTTGAATATATGTATTTTGAGTTTTCCAAAATAATAGATCACATTTTCAAGAAAAAATTCTCCTAAGTAAAAATGAATTGAGCTTCATATAACAGATATTTGAGGAAGGAAAATACTTGAGAATAAATTTTCAAGGTTCTGTATAGGTTAGCATTGCATTTGGCAAAATGAACTCCCTCAAAAATCCTTGTTCTGAAAGAGTGGAAAAATGACAAAATCAGTGGTATCATTGTGTCCAGGTGTTAATTTCAATTCTAAGTTTGATAATCTTAGTTAATGTTTATTTTGTTAGTGGAGATGTTAAATTTCATCGTGAAACAGTCAACTTTAAATGGTGGAGTACATTTAAATAACATTTGTTAGGTACTTTATTCATATCATTATGGGAATTATTTTTTAATTTGTTCAAATTATTTCAAAATTTTTCTTAATATTAAATAATTTCTTTTCACCAGAAAACTGTGATTTCTTAGATTTTAATTCATTTTTTTCTAGTTTTTCAAGTTTATTCTCTTAGGATTAAAATAATTCTGTCTTGGGGCTGGGGTTGTGGCTCAGTGGTAGAGCACATGCCTAGCACGTGCAAGGCACTGGGTTCAATCCTCAGCACCACATAAAAATAAACAAATAAAATAAAGGTATTGTACCCAACTATAACTAAAAAAATAAAATAAAATAATTCTGTGAAAGAATTTCTGCTTTTAAATAAAGTGGAAGTTCTAAAGCCCAAGGTGATTAAGTGATTTGGCCAAAGCCATATAAGCAGTAAACAGCAAAACTAAAGTTTGAAGTGAGATGGTAATAACTTGACAAAGCTATTTATTCAGTCAGCCTTTCATTTGTTCAATAATTTCTTCTTGTGGGTCAAGAGCTACTTTAAGCATGGAGACAATATAAAGCAAACAAAACAGATGAGGTCAAGGCTCTCATGAAATTTACATGTAGCAAGGGGAGAACAATAATAAACAAACATCTTCCAATATAAAACAGTCCCATAAACATATAAAGCTGAGTAATATGATAGAAGATGACATATGGAGAGCAGGGTTATTCTTGGACAAGGGACCTCTCTGAGCTAAGCTGCCACTAATTAAAAAAAATGTCTACAATAAAATCTAGGAGTAGGAAGAGTTTAGTTCTTAAGTTTAAATATTCTGTATGGTTGCTAGTTTCCCTTACTGTTTTTCCTTGTATTTAATCTAATATGAAGGTAGGGATATAATCTCCACATGTATGGTCTGGAAAATGGAGGAATATGTAGTGTGATTCCTTACATAGTGTGCAGTACACAACTTCATAGATTAGGATCTATGACCCTTAATCTCTGACAAAACCTTGCTGTGTTTTATACAAAGTAATACAGTTTAAGAAAATCAATGTAACAATTAAAAAGAATGTTTTCCTGCAAATGTAAGATTAGATCAGGTTTATAAATATATATACAAAGCTGTGTTACTCATTTCCCCTAGTTGAATATTAAAAGAATATTGACTGAACATTTAAAATATTAAGTCATAAAATTATAGAACACAGCTTGAGAAATATTTCAGAGGTCATCAAGTCCAACTTCACATAAGATGCAGATCTATTTATTTTTGCAAACTCAATCAAATTGCTTTCCAAAAAAAACCCTTGATGACTTCTCACAATTCTTAGTGTGAAGCTCACAGTCATTAACATGCCTTATAAAGTTACCCAGAGATATTTGAAATGAATATATGACTACCATTGCAAGGACCCTTATGAAATCTGGATTTTTAAAAAAATTTTATCTTCTAAGGTTAAAGAGAATGTCTTTTATCTTTGCAATAACCACTCTATTGTTAAAAAACCATATTTTTAGTGAGAAAAAACATAAGGCTTACTTAGTTAAATTTTTTTTAAATGCCTATTTCTCTAAACCTTAATTTCCTCATTTTAAAATGAGTTACTCCTGCTTTAGTATTACTATTTTTATTTTTAGTTATAGAAAGACACATACCTTTACTTTATTTATCTTTATGTAGTGTTGAAAATCCAATCCAGGACCTCATATATGCTAGGCAAGCACACTACCTCTGAGCCACAACCCCAGACCAGTATTACTGTTTTTTATTTGCTTTTTAAAAAGATATACAGGACAGTAGAGTCTATTTTGACATACTATACATACATGGAATATTACTTATTGTAATTAGGATCCCATTTCTGCAGTTGTATATGATGTAGCCATTTTTTCCTTCTTAAGGCAAATGTTCATTGATTTATCATCTATTTTACATCAGGCAGTACGATGGGATTACAATACAATGATGTAATAGTTGATATTTCTACTCTGAAATATCTCATTCTACTTACATTACTGAGAGGAAGACAGATATTATATAAGGAGAAAAGCAACTCATATGTAAGATAAATGATGTACTAAACAGGCTTTTATGAAGGAAACAAGTGGACTCATACATGTAAGACAGAAAAAGAAGCAGAACAAGAGGAGAGTCCTAATGTGGTAAAGAGCTCAGTGTTTTCCAAAAGAGAAATAGTGTTTTCTAACAGTCTAATAGAAGTTTGTGATTGAAGCCTGTGTTATCAGTGATCTTGTAGACAGATGTTGGGAGAGTGCAGTTCAAGCACTGGGAAGACTTAGGTTTAATTCTAAGAGAAGGTAAATCATTAGAAGGTGTGTTAGTCACCTGTCTGTTACAACAATATACATGAGAGCAAAAACTTTGTAAAAAGAAAAGGTTTATTTGCCTCCTAATTCTGAAAGTTCAAGGGATTGCTTACCATCATAGGCTCAGTTTTGGTAAGAGATAGCAGGTGGCACATGGCAATGATAATAGTTCATGCCTGGGCATGGCAGTGGGGGGTGGGTCAAGCTCAGGATTTTGTAACCACCTTTTTCAATTTTATTTTTTACTGATACTTAATAATGGGACTCATTATGCTATATTTGCACATGATTTGATCAATCACATTCCCCAGTACCTTTCCTTTTCTTCTCTTCCTCCTTCCCCCAATTTACTTGAGATCTCACACCCCATTTTTATTCCGCCCCCCTCTTTCTCTGGCTTCTACATATGAGAGAAAACATTCTACCCTTTACTTTTGCAGTCTAGCTTATTTCTTTCACTTATCATGAGGTTTTTTAGTTCTCTTTATTTACCAACAAATGACATAAGTTCATTCTTCCTTATGGCTAAGTAAAACATCATAAAGTGTCTATATATACCACGTTTTCTTTAGCCATTCAAATGTTGATGGGCACCTGTGCTGGTTCTATAACTTGGCTACTGTGAATTGTGTGCTATAAATATTTTTATGCATTTATACTGATTTCAGCACTTTAGGATAAATATTAAGGTGTATGACAACTGGGTCCATTGGTAATCTTTTGAGAAATTTCTGGATAGTAATAATTTTGTAAAAGAAAAAAGGTGAACATCAATTTTACAGAATAGTGGCTTTATTATGGAATATTCATATACACACATAACACAGTTTGACCAGTTTCACTCTCCAGTACATCTTTTTTTGCTGTCTAATTTCTTTTTTAAAAATTGTTTTAATTAGTTACACATGACCGTACAATGATCTTAACATATCATACATTTGAATCAAATGGGGTATAATTTCTCTTTTTTCTGAGTGTACAGGTTGCAGAATCACATTGGTCGTACAGTCACATATACACATACAGCAATAATAATGTCTATTTTATTCTGCTGCCCTTCCCTTTCCCTATCCCCTCTCCTCCCCTCCCATTGCTTCTCTCTATTCAATCTAATGTGACACACTTCTTTTTTTTTTCCCCTCACATCGTCATACATGTAATCTGTATAATGATGAGGGTCTCCTTTCATCTTCCATGCAATTCCCCTTCTCCCTCCCAATTCTCTTCCCTATCTAGAGGTAATTTTCTTCTCATGCTCTTCCTCCCTACCCCATTTTGAGTCACCCCCCCTTATATCAGAGAAGACATTCGGCATTTGGTTTTTGAGATTAGCTAACTTCACTTAGCATAATCTGCTCTAATGCCATCCATTTTCCTACAAATGCCATTATCTCATTATTTTTTAGTGCTGAGTAATATTCCATTGTGTATAAATGCCACAGTTTTTTTATACATTCATCTATTGAAGGACATCTAGGTTGGCTCCACAGTCTAGCTATTGTGAATTGTGCTGCTATAAACATTGATGTGGCTGTGTCCCTGTAATATGCCGTTTTTAGGTCTTTTGAGTATAGTCCAAGAAGAGGAATAGCTGGGTCAAATGGTGGATCCATTCCCAGTTTTCCAAGGAATCTCCATACTGCTTTTCAAATTGGCTACACCAATTTGCAGTCCCACCAGCAGTGTATGAGTGTACCTTTTTCCCCCTGCATCCTCACCAGCACTTGTTGTTGTTTGACTTCAAAATGGCTGTCATTCTTACTGGAGTGGGATGGTATCATAGAGTAGTTTTAATTTGCATTTCTTTGATCACTAGAGATAATGAGCAATTTTTTGTGTATTTGTTGATTGATTGTATATTCTCTTCTGAGAAGTGTCTGTTCAGGTCCTTGGCCCATTTGTTGATTGGGTTATTTTTGTTGTTGTTGTTTAACTTTTTGAGTTCTTTGTATATCCTAGAAATTAGAGCTCTATCTGATGTGTGAGGGATAAAAATTTGCTTCCCTCTGATCTGTTTCCTCTACTATACTGGTTTTCCTGTTTCATGAGATTCTTTTTTCTCTCTAACTTCCCATATGAGAGAAAACATATAACAATTGTCTTTCTGAATTCGCTTACTTTACTTTACATGATGCTCCCTATATCCATCTATTTTTTTAAATTTATTTTTGGTGTGTTTTGACACAACACAATGCCTTCATTTTTATGTAGTGCTGAGGATCAAACCGGGTCCCACCCGTGCTAGGAAAGCGCTCTACAGCTGAGCCACAATCCCAGCCCCTCCATCTATTTTTTTAATTACTTAATTTTATTCTTTTTTCCTTGTTACATAAAACTCCATTGTGTATATAAAACACATTTTCATTATCCATTATTCTGTTGACAGGTGTCTAGACTGGCTCCATAACTTAGCTATTGTGAATTGTGTTGCTATAAACACAACTCTTTTGGATAGATACTGAAGAGTGGTGTGGCGGGATCATATTGTTATTTCCATTTATTTATTTATTTATTTATCTATGTATCTATTTATTTATTTATTTATTTAGACCTACTGTACTCATTTTCACAGTGCCTGTACTAATTTACATTTCACCAACAATGTATTAGGGTTCATTTTGCTTCACATCCATACCAGCATTATTGTTATTTGTTTATTTGATGGTGGCTATTCTATTTTAGTGAAACTGAATTTCAGTGCAGTTTTGATTTCTATTTCTCTAACAGATTAAGATGTTGAACATCTTTTCATATAATTTTTGGCCATTTGTACTTCTTCTTTTGAGAATGGTTAATTTGCCCATTTATTGAATGTATTGGTTTTTGGTGTTGACTTTTTTGAGTTTTTAATATATTCTATACATTAATGCTCTGTGACAACCTTTTTTGGGAGAACTACAAAAGTTTTCCATGAGAACTATATTCTAAGGACATGCCCTGAATTACCAAGGTTCTCCTCTAGTTGCTCCACCAAAGATTTCCCAGCCTAAACACTCTGGGGACCAAGCTTTTAATCACAACGAACCCTTGAGAGACTGAGCACACCCAGACTAAGCAGAGAGTTTTAAACAAAAGAATACCCTTTCATTTTTATTTGTGATATGATTACTCAGTTGGAGTAATGCATTTAGGAAGCTAGGTAAAGTGGGAGAAACCAGTTCAAAAGCTACTGCATTCTCTGGGGATAAAAGATAGTGTGGAGAAGGTGATGCCAATTGAATGAGGTTTGGGTAAATTTGAGAAGTATATTGGAGATAGAATCAAAAGAATTTGATATAAAATTTAGACATTCAAACTAAATAAAATTGAAAGCATTTTGTAGTGAAAGAAAAAAGAGAGAATTGGACAAAAGAAATTTTAATGTGGGTCTTTAGGAAATGCAAGTCAAAGTAGGATTGGAGCCTCAGAGCTTATAGATGTGAGGATGTTTTTCTTGGTTCCAGGGAATGGAATGAGCCAGAATGGGAAGAGGTAAAGCTAAGAGGCGAGGCAGGTGTAGCTGTCACAGTTCTGGTGAGATGTGAACAATAAGATTAGGGCAACAGAAACAGAAAATAAGGGCTTAAATTGAGAACTATGATGAAAACAACATGACTTAGCTTAGAAAGTGATTCTACACCCAGGCAACTAGGACAAGAGGTGGTCCCATCAGTCAAGATAGGGACTGAGGAGGAGAGGATAGTTTTCAAAACAGGATTGGTTAGTTTTTGAGCCTAAAAAGATTGAGCTTTTTGTGGAACTTGTACTTGAAATCTTCAACATCAAAAGTGAAGGGAGCCAAATGTTCTCTGATAAGTCCATGCTAATCCATAATGGGGGGTGGGGGAATGGGAAAAAATGGAGGAACTTTGATTGAACAAAAAGGAAGGAGGGGAGGAGAGGTGTATGGGGGCAGGAAAGATGGTGGAATGAAATGGATGTTATTACCCTAGGAACATATATTACTGCACTTATGGTGTGATGCTACATCATGTAAAACCAGAGAAATGAAAAGTTGTTCTGCAATTGTGTGCAATGAATCAAAATGCATTCTGTTGTCATATATACTTAATTAAAAATAAATAAATAAATTTCTTAAAAAGTGAAGAGGATATATTCTCAGAAAGAAGGGAAATTAAAAGGTCTGTAGTTCTCAAGAAATATTATTTTACATAAAATGGTATATAAGTCAAAAAAGAAAAAAGAAGTAAACAAATGTATCAAATAGAATCACTTACATCTGACTTTAGTAAAATAGCCTAACGGTGGTGTTAACCAGAAGAAAATCTATTTATAAATTTTTTATATAAATATGTGTTTATATATCTGTCGATGTATTGAAAGATATTTTGCGCCTGATGAGGACAAAAATCAGTAAGGAAGAAAGACAAATGTAAATATGTAGCATTGTTTAAAACATACACTTAAAATATCTTTTATATTTTAAGAGTGAATACTTTTAAAATAAAAGAAAATCTAAAAATAGATTTAAATAAAATATACATAAATGAAAATATTGGTGAGTGTATGCTTTGGAAAGAAATTTAAAAGTTTAAATAAGGAAAGAAAAGCAAACATATTTGCAAAATAATGAGCAATGTCATTACTAGCCATTTAAAAAGAAGAAATTTAAATTATGTGTATTCTGGCTCATCAGAGATCAAAATAATGAAGAATTTTACAACAACAAAACCATAAGAATAAAATAAAAATACTTTAGGTAAGGGTATAAGGGAAATAGTCATTTCAATTCACTTCAGGAAAAAGAATAAGTTTGCTGTAACCCTTTGTAGGAAAAATGTCAATATGTAGCAAAGTTGTTTAAAATAACTTCTTTTGACATAGTAAGTCCTGTTCCCGGTCATTAGCAGTAAACAATTATGTATACAGTAAATTTCCCATACAATTATGATATTGTATAGAATACTAAAGTCTTGGAAATGTTCAATAAGAGAACAACCAAAGGAATTACACACATGTACTGTAAAGACATTTTGAGTGCATATCTGTTGATTTGTGAAGACACCATATGGTATGAAAAGAGTATACATATTTACAAAGTGTTGTCTACATTGTATAGGCTTTTCTATGAAATAGGAAATAATATGTAGATAAAGGAATGACAGATGGAATGGGTCAAGAGATAATAAATGGATAGAAATATAATCAGACAAAATACAGTGAGAGAACAGACAGTATTCTACACAATTCAAAGAAAGAAAATTTAGTACAGGGAATTGACTAAGCAGTAGAAGAATAGAAAAGCAGGGACAGGGATGCAGTGGATGAGAGCAGGGCCTGCAATGACACACAGGAATAAATGGTGGGGCCCCAGAATGAGAAACTGGGGTCTCCAAAGCCATGCTCAGAGCTGTTCTGGAGACTTTATCATGGTATGTTCTGGATCCACTGAAGAAGTGCTCCTTCAGTCTGGAAGCCAGCTCCTCCCTTCCCTGTGCCCTCTCCTCCTATGTTGTACTCTTAGGGACTCCTGTGTTGGTGGCAGTGTCACAGGTCAGAACCAGAAAAAGGTGTCTCCTCTCTTCCTTTCACCCTTTGTTCTTCTGCCAGTGTTTGTTTCTGATACTGAATATTATTAGGAAGTCATCACCCAGGCAGCAAAGAAATGCCCTGTGCAGGTTACCAGATCCAGAAAGACAGAGCAGAGCATAGAAAGGCCAGTGCAGAAACAGAGAACTACAGGCAAATAACCAGGGGGGAAAGAGACCAGGAGGACCTCAGGTGAGGCAGGCCAACAGGTGGCAAGGAAGGTCAAACAGATGCAAGAAGGAGGGCAGGGGAAGAACAAGCCAGAGATTACACACATCTACAATATAATAAGGCTTAGTTTTGAAGATTCCTTGCAGGTTTTTTTCCAGCTTTTGCAGTAACAATAAATTTTTGTTTTATTAAGAAAAAAAAGAAATACATTGAATTTTGAATAGTCCACTAACCTTTCTATAAGTGATGTAGTTTTCAGTTTTAGCTTTGTCCCAAAGTCTATAATGCTAAGTAGTTGACTTATACAATTAACCACTTAATTTCTTGCTATAACCCATACCGATATTAGAGTCTTTATAATTTTTGAGTGTAAATGTAATGCCTTTCATTTACCATCTGGTTCTTTAAAAAGATACCATTTTGACAGAACGTGTAGCATTAAGGAAAGATATGTCTTTGGTGAGGGATGTTTCAGTGTTCCTAAGTACAAACTGTATGTAGTAGAGGATCAACACTGAATTGCTTTGTAATAAATAAAATAGACTGAGACTACAAACATTCCTATACCCATGTTCACTACTGACTCTGGATAAGACGATTTCAAGAATATTTGTTACTTTAATGTGCAATATATTAAATGTCTCTCCATTTATACATAGATGAAGCCTCATTATTGCAATATGTTTTTATGTAGTAATTATTTATTCAAATTCCCAAATTATATATATGTGCAAATATGTGATTTATGTATACACACACATACACACATATTGCATACAAATCTATTATTTGATTTTTAAGAAAATTTTATACATCTATTATTTAATTACAAGAAATCTTTGGATGATTATACTTTTGTGTATGGCTCAAAATGCCCAAAAGTCTGTAAGCATATAGTTATTTGAATTACTTTCTATTCTATTACTTGAAATCATGTTATTTGTATTTATGTTAATTTTTTCAAAGAAGCAAGAAAATTGAAAAATATATATGTATTTTGCTGCTTGATATTAATATTCTAACATTTCTCCTAAAACTAGCTCTATAAAATAAATGGAAAAATAATGTTATAACAAACATCTCAGAATGTATCATTAACTGTTAAAGTGTATACTTATCCTCCAAGTCTTATTTATTTATTTATTTTTTTAGTTTTGGTTACATGAAATAGAAACCTTGAACAGCTGTTTTTAAGTTTTAAACAGTTTATTTATGGTTAGCATTCAGAGTTATTGGGGAAAATATTTTATTTAGTCGAGATAATGTAGTGGTGATTAGTTCTCAAAATGATATTTCAATGAATTCATGAGATGAACTTGGAAATATAAAAAATCTTGAGAAGTTTTAAAATTTTTAAATTTATTCAAATATGAATCAAAAAGCTATATAAAAAATTTATTTTAAATCTAATTTTCATAGAGATAAAATTAATGATTTATTTTGGTATATTTACTTATTTTATATTGATTGATTTTTTAAATTTTATACCACACTTTCTAAAAGCTCTCTGAATTACACAAATTATGTTTATAAGTAAAGCTTATAAAATTTTTAGTGTCGTCTAAACCAATGCTAAGAACTAACTGTTTGAAAACTTAAGCTTTTCAGGGGTCTTTAGAAAATAGAGGCAGCAGCCAGGAAGAGATGCACATTAGCTTGGGAAACAGAGACAAATCAGTGACTATATTACTTTTGTATCTCAGTGATTAAAAAGATGCCCATAGGGAGAAATGGAAAAAAAAACTGAAAATAATAAAAAAATTTATCTTTCTCATTAAATTAAAAGTCACCCAAAAACTTAAAACACCTTTTCTTGCATATAGTTTATTATTTTTAAAAATAGAACTCGCTATGCAAAGTAACTTTACTCCACTGAGCCTATTCATTTCAGTAATGCTGTATTAATCACAAACAAGCTGAGACAGCATCTCTTTCTGCCCTAACACCAGTGCCATTTTGTAATTATAATAGCAATCAGCTCCTGTAAATTCTGTTTACATATTGGTTATACAGATATTTCCTTGGGATTTTCCTTAAAATAAATAATAATTAAATGGCAAATTATGCTTATATTGCTTATAATAAGTGGCAAAAAATATTATCTCCATTTGCCAATAAAGAAATTGATACTTAGGTTAACTATAAGTTGCCCAGTTGAATTCTATTGGAAAGTGGTTGGGCAGGGTTTTGAATCCAATTACTTTTTCTCCAGGGTTGAAACTTCTCCATATTCATGATGGCCATAAAGGGTCATACATTTATATTATATATTTAAGATATATTTGCTTTTTAGAATTTATCAATTATTAGCACACTCTTGTGGCTTTGAAATCATATTAACAATATATAGAACCTGGCCCATATATAGCTACTTATTATTTGTAATGCCTAGCAGGTAAAAACAGATATTGGGTTTTTAATTTGTTGCTGTTACAGTTATGTCAAACTATATTTGTTCACATACAGGGGTAAAAATTTAATGAAATTTGGATAAGAGGATATTGGTTATTTTATTTATTTTTTGTTAATTTTTAAAGTTAAATAAAATAAAAACAGATGCATCAAGCATGTTGCCTTTATTATCTAGTATAAAATTTTTAAAAATTATCATATATTCAGTAATCAGCTTAGAAACAAGGATAGAGAATTAAGTATTTTTGTTCAAGCTAAAAAATATTTTGCAGTATTCTAAGATACTAGTTTATTTCATTACTATTGTGCACACACACACATATATACTATACAATCTGGTCTGGTAAGTAATATTCCATTTTATTGTGACATATGGCAGGCTGAAAAAAATCTATTCTGTTTTCGTATTGTCTGGTCATATTCAGCTGAACTCAAAGCAAATCTCCTTTTAGCAGTTTTGTTGCTTTGTTGCTGCTGTCTGCTTGAAGTTTCCACAGCCTGCTGCTTGGTGGTCAAAGGCAATTACCTAAGCTGGAGCTATACTGCTTCATTGTTCACATGGACCTCTAAACAGGAGGGTTCATCTTTCTCTATGTGGGTTCTTGGAACCCCACTCCCAATGACTGCAACCTGCTGACGACTGAGTGAATTTACACCAAATGCTGACATACTGGGAAATATAACTAGATCTCGGAGGCAATAACTGTGGACCTATAAAGGAAAAACATGAGGTTGAAACTCAAAGTGTTTGAACTTACCCACAGTGCTAGGCATTTACAAGACTCATGGATCATAATGCTCAACAATATAATCTTGAGAGCTTACTATCAGTGCAGGCAAAACAGTCCATGTCTACAACTGCACTGTGGAAATACAGAACAAAAACCTACTGATTTCCATGCAATTTTTTTTAGATCATTACAAAAACTGTTTAGGGACAGGTGATTTTGTAATCATTCATTCCCCAGTGCTATTTAAACTAAATCTTGCCTTCTTTCTGTATTTAATTAGTACATAGAAAAATAGCTGAAAATTAGGATTGTTATTTTCTTAGAGAAAGATGGATACAGAATTATCGATATTCCCATGAATGTGAAAAATGTCAAATAACCCTGAGATGCATGGCAAGTTTGAGATATGCATGGTGTAGTACACAATTTTTCTTTAAGTATGAGTAATTCCTTCTCTGAAGGAAAAATATGATTGGCTTGTTTAGTTTCATATTGAACGAAAACAGTACTAATAAACTGGGATATGTGATTTACTGTGGACCATTATAATACTATGTAAGTATAGAAATTCTCATTTAAAGAATCTGCACCTTGGCAGAAACTAAATATTATTATTATTAATATTGACAAAATTGGAGTTTATACTCTTCTGTGGGGTGGACTTATTTTTTATGGATATCAATGAAGCAAAACTTTTAGAATATTTATGATAAGCCTAGAGACCACTATGGGGTTATTTGATAATATTTTTATATTAATCACATTGCTTTATTCCTCTGCTTGTGATCTTTTATCTCTACGTTTTGTTTGAGAAGATCTCAGCTTTATACATTTTCACAATGTATATAGAATATACTTGTCACAAAGTGCTATTCATTCTGACTCCTTTTATTTCTCATAGTTCAGATATAAGAGTCCACAATGAAATTCATTCATAGTTTCATTACTGTATTTGGGACTTTTAAGATGTTCAGGTCCTGCAGTACTTTTTAAAGGCAACTTTCACAGTAAGCCCAAACATTTTTGAACAAGTTATCTTATTGAAACTTTGGGTACGTATTACAAATTCTGAGAAATTTGCTTACAGATCTTGTTGTGGCTTGAAAAAAATAAATGCCACACTCAGATTTTTCTTTTGCTATTTTTTTTTAAAAGAGAAAGAAAGAAACACATTAAATGTACAGAGAGGATTAAGGGGTTTGCAGGACCATAAAAAGGAAGTAATAAAATTTACTGTTACACTGGGTAGCATGAACTAAAGGAGCATATCAATTCAGTCGAGTTCGGTTAGTCTGTTTTGACAGATTTAATATTTCAGGTCAATATATTGGACCGTGAGATCTAAGTATCCATCTAAAAGTTGTAAGGCAGCCAAAAGTTTTATCAATTTTGGTGGTGATATTTCATTCTTATTTGAGCTGAACAATTACAGGACACCAAAGATAAATTACTAAGAATTTTTATATTAAACTGTTCTCTGTTTGGCCATATGGCATGGACTTTTGATTTGTGTGGTACGGTTTCTTTTCTCAGGAATCCTACAACAGAGTGTCGATGAGCCTGATGGAAGGTGAAGGTAATCTAATGCAACAGATCGAACCTGGCAGTGATCGGGAAGGTCTAGAGTCTTTTGAGCATAAAATGTTGAAGTAGATGTCCATAGAAGCAGGTATTTAAAACTTTTGTCACCTTTCTAGTAAGATGAACTAGAATAGGAACCAGCACTGTATCATGTATATTGAATCAGTTTTCTGCTATTAAGTGCCCATACATTTTTTACTTCATTTAGATAAAACTATAATCTTTTTTTAAATATTTATTTTTTAGTTTTAGGTGGACACAATATCTTTATTTTACATTTATGTGGTGCTGAGGATTGAACCCAGTGCCTCGTGATGTTAGGCGAGCGCTCTATCACTGAGTCATAAGCCCAACCCCAAGATAAGAGGGTAATTAAGTTTAAATTAGTTGAGTCAGTGTCTCTGAAGTGCTGAACATGATATCTGATACATGGAAAAGCAAATATTTGTCTACAACTTTCTCTTGGATGTAGCAACTGAACTGCCATTAGAATATTTCACAAGAGAAGAAACTGTTACTTAAACTCACAGTTCAAGTACATTCCCCTAGGTTGTATTGCTAATAACTATTAATGTAAATACATGTTGTGGCAACTATTTATAATTCTAAATAATTGTATGGGACAACTTTTTTAGTTACATAAGCATTTTTTATATGTTGTCCTTGTGAAGTAGTGGCAAGAAATATTATACATGTTTGAGAATGTTTAAAACTTGGATTTGTAATTTATTTATTTTTTCTTTGTAGATAATGTGATGTCAGGATTAGTTTTTGAATGATCCTGTGGCCATAAATTTATAATGAAGATATATGCACACTAATGTGATCATCTATCAAGTAGTAGTTTATGCTGATGCATATCAGATTGTGTGCAAGCATGTCTAACACATGATTTGTTTTCTATCATGCAGCACATTGACAGAATCATCTGGAAAAAAATAAATTCAGGGTCTAAAAATTTGGTTAGAAGAGAGAGGGTACGTTACAGTACATGACAGATTGGCAGTTTGCTTCAAGCAAGCGATTGATTGACCTATAGATTTTACTCAAAACGTTAATGTGCAATGCTGCAGGCATGGAGAAGCATTAAGTTATCAAGATGGATAGGCTGGGACTACTTATTTTCCTTGGTTCTACTTTCTCCAAGATGAATTTAGTAGTGGAGAGGCAAAGAACAATGGGCATTGAACAGTTGAAGGAAGTTGAATTTGTCAGATCTTAGCTAACAGAACATAAAGGCCAACTTTTAAAACTCCTTCTTTTTCTGCACTAGAAAATGCAATCTGTGCTAAATATATTATTTCTTTTTCTTATATCATCCATAATTTCTCAACTGTTTTGACCATGATTATTTCTCCATTACTCCTCAGTTACTATTTGATTGATTCTCCCTTTTAGTTTATACAATTTCATAAAAATAATTTTTCTGTTACTTGGGTACCAATTCAACAGTCAGTAAACTCCACCTAGCCTTAGGGTTATTCTGAGGATATCTTAGTAGATTTAATTTTAATGCATTTATAAATGTATTAACTAAGCTGTTTAATTAAACATGCACATAGCAGTCACTTTGATACTAGTGAGTGGCTATAATTCAGTACTTATCAGAGAATAGATCAATGTCATGTTTTCTTTTCTTTTCTTTTTTGAGAGAGAGAGAGAGAGAGAGAGAGAGAGAGAGAGAGAGAGAGAGAGAATCTTTAACATTTTTTTTTAGTTTTCAGCGGACACAGCATCTTTGTATGTGGTGCTGAGGATCAAACCTAGGCCACACAGTGCCAGGTGAGCATGCTGAGCCACATCCCCAGCCCCATTGTCATGTTTTCTTAACAAACAGCTTAGTCTTTTCTATCATCATCCATCATCACAGTAATAGTGCATATCCCAAACCACCACACCAAGTGGGTTAAAATGACCCATTCAACATGTTTCATATGTGTGTATGGATAACCTGGAAATTCCTTCCCCTCTTATTGAAGTCACGAATGTATGAGTAGTAATCTGGGGAAAGATAAGTGGTTATGCTAAACCTGGACTTTCCCATATAATTTGTGATCAGTTGGGTGTCATCTAGTCATGTGTTTTCTCAGTTTTGGTAGTCAGTCTCTCATTGTCCAACAGACCAGCTAAGTCTTTTTTAGGAGGTGAAAACAAGAGTCCACAGGGGAAAGAGTAGAAACAAGTGAGGTTTCAGGAGTCTTATCTCAATACCCTCACATTATCATTGTTGCCACTTTCTGTAGGCTCAAACAATTCACAAACCTCATCCTAATTCAAGGGAACAGAAATAGACTCCACCTTTTCATGGAAGAAGCAGAGATACCACATTGCAAGGACATAGTTATAGAGAAAAGGGGAGAACCCAGGCAAATTTTGTACTCAATCTACCATACTGACTCATTTGGCTAGAAATATCTTCATTTAAAAGTGGTTTAGTGGAAATACTTGCCTTATTCTAATTCTCTAAGTAAAACACTTTAAACATTTTACTATTAGGGAAAATATTTGATAAAGACTTTTAGGAAAAGACTTTTATCACAGCAACATAGTTTCTATTTATTTCTCATAGGCTAAGGGTTTTTGTAAGTATGAGTAAATATGGAATACTATCAAATAAATCATTTTTCTACATCTATTTTACTGATCATAAGACTATTTGATTCTTTGTGTTGAGTTACACTTTAAATTTTCAAATATTAAATTGGTGTCACCTTCTGCATTAGTTTGCTATTGTTGACAAAAGATTAGCAACTGAAACAACACAAGCATATTACTTTATAATTCTATAGGACACAAGTCAAGCACAGGTCTTTGAGGGCTAAAATTAAGGAGAAGGCAATATGCATTTCATTCTGAATGCTCTGTGGAAAGGGGTCTGATTGCTTCTCATTCTGATTATTAAAAAATGTAAATGCTCTTGCTGTAATAGGATTAGGATTAAAATTCCTTTTTTTTTTGAGGTGGTCTGTGTTGATAGCTGTTCCCATCTTCTACAGGCCACAAGCACTTCTTGGCTCCTGGCCTTTTTCTTCTATTTCAATGCTATGTATGATAAGTTGAATTCCTTTCAATTCAAATTTCTCTCTGACCCAGTCTGGAAGAGTTTTTGCTTTTAAAAAATCCATGGGATTAGATTTGACAAAACCCAGATAATCCAGGATAATCTCCTCACATCTATCAAGTCTGCAAACAGCCTTTTGTCACTTAGCAGATAGTTGTCACAGGTTTTTGAGTGCTAGGTGTACACAGGTTTTGAGAACCATTGTTCTTCTTACCTCATCTTCCTAGAACAGATTAATTTGCTCCTAGCATAGAGTCTTGCTAATATTTTCTTTGGGATTTTGAATGTTGGATTAATAGAAATAATTGGTGGACATTTTCTACCTTCTTCTGAAGAGTTTTATTTTCCATCACTTTAAAAAATACCTAAGTTATCACAGTGGTGCATGCCTATAATCTTAGCAATTTGGGAAGCTGGAGCAAAAGGAGCTCATGTTTGAAGCCAGTCTAGGCAATTTAGCATACATAGATAAACAGATATGTATAGATAGATAGATAGATAGATAGATAGATAGATAGATAGATAAGCTTGATTTTGATTAAAAGCTACACATCCCTTAAAAAACTATAGTACTCATACACTGCTGGTGGAACTGCAAATTGTTGTAACCACTCTGAAAAGCAGTATGGAGATTCCTCAGAAGACTTGGAAGGCAACCACTATTTTACCTATTTATCCCATTCCTTGGTATATACCCAAGGGACTTAAAATCTCAATACTAAAGTGACTCAGCCACAGCCACATAAATGTTTATAACAGCTCAGTTCACAATAGCTAAGATATGGAACTAACCTAGATTCCCTTCAACAGATGAATGGATGAAGAAAATGTGATATATATATATATATATATATATATATATATATATATATATATATATTGTGTGTATGTATATATACATACACACAATAAAATATTACTCAGACATAAAGAAGAATGAAATTATGACAGTTGCTGGTAAATGGATGGAACTGGAGACTATCATGCTAAGTGAAATAAGCAAGTTTCAAATAACCAAAGGCTGAATGTTCTCTCTGATATGTGAATGCTAACACACAATAAGGGAGTTTGGAGTGATTAGACAAAGGGGAATGAAGGTAAGGCAGTGGGGATGGAATAGGAAAGACAGTAGAAACATTCAGACGTAACTTATGTATGTTCATATATGAATACATGAGCACTGAAATTCCACGGCATGTATAGACACAAAAATGGGGTCCTAATTAGAATAAGTTATACTTCAAGCATGTATAATGTGTCAAAATACATTCTACTGTCATGGATACCTAAAAAGAGCAAGTGAATGAATAATTAAAAACTATAGTTCTAATATTATTTTCTTGATGATGTGATCAGTTTGCTCTTTCCTGAAGAAATAAAAAGATAAAGTAAATGAATATGTGCTAAGATTCTGTTGTAGTTTTAAATTTATTTAATTAGAATTGGCTTGGACTTAATTAATGTGGATCTATGGATAGCTTCATCGGTTCTGCAAACCTATTGGAATTATATGGAAATTATTTTATGTCTATTCACTTTTAACTGCATGGGTCTTTGGAGAAAAGTTTAATTTCTACTAGAGACACTAAATATTCACCAGTAGAAAAGTTTCAGAACAATCTTTATGTAGGTTGATTACCCAGTTTTATTGTGGAAGTTTTCAATGCAGACTTGACTAAGTAATGAAGATAATAAAAATTGATTACTTTTTGTAGATATCTCTTTTTAGGCAAATTTATTTTATTTGATCCATTTGTTTAACTATCCTACATACTAATTCTTGGAGTTTCTTCTGCAGGAGTGGAAAAAAGAAAATGAATTCAGTTAGAATAAATTGTATGATGTGAGAAAATGATCATACAAAGAACTGGGGAGAAGGAGCAAAGCCTCACTAACACCTGAATTCCTTTCAGGTGCATAAAATACCAATTTATTATACATGCTTTAACCCTCTCTCTGTTACTTTTTTCCTTTAAGCACTAGAATATATTCTAGTTTATTAAAAATGTTTTAGAATAATATTCAATCACTTTAATAAAGGCAGCACTTAAATTATTAAATAGTAGAATATAGTTTGGTACAAATATTATAAAAATGCATAAGTTTCACTTCTAATCTTAATTTCTTTTGCCTGGTGCCAATTGAAAAACTTTAAAGTAAAAATGCTGATATGAGACTATTAGTTAAAAATAGGATCACTCCCATAGTTGCATATTTTTAAGAATTGTAATAGATAAGACATATGCTAGAGGATGGTGAGAAAGTAATTGTTATAGTAAAACTTTCACGATACAACTTACTTGTTTGCATAAATAATGGAGAGAAATTAAAATTTAGTGGGATATTCAAATGTTCCTTTAATGGAACTATACATCATAATTACTTAAGATTGTTATATGGCATGTGTCATCATTATGTTAATAATTCATATGTGTGGAAATCTTACATTCCTATAAAAGAAGCATGTTTTAAAAATATTTTGTCTGTTTTATAGTTACCTGTACACTAAACTGTAACAGGTGTTTGAACATTTGTGGTAATACCTACCTGATTCAGAATGATAAATATATTTACTGCTTAAATGTTTTATTGCCCTGTAGGACCAATGGATAATGATCTTAAACTTGGAAAATATGGCAGGTAAATTGGCCACCAAAATTTTTGTTTTAATCTGTTGCTAGCCCGAATCTCCTATTATTCTTAACTTTAATAGCAAATGCTAGTACTGGAAAATAATGTGTTAATATACATATATGCTGAGAGCCATTAGCCAAGTAGGTATGGCAATTTCCTTGCCAGCGTACCCCATGTTGCTTCGAGGAAAGACTCATGGAAATGGACTTGCCTTGGACATTTGTAGTGACATTGCATGTAAGGTGACCTTGCTCAAGGACCAGGGTGGATCCGGGTTTAGGGCAGATCAGGGTTTAGGGCTCTCCTTGGGTTTAGGGTGGTTCCAGGTTTAAGGTGTACCCTGCTGGAAATAGGGCATATCCTGCTGCCTCAGGCATGCCTGTTCCTGGAGTTCCCATTGAGTTCTCACGGGATTCAGAGAGTATTTAGTATCCAGAACGTGGAACTTGGCAGAGAACGTGGATTGCCCCCAGAACGTGTTTGTAGAAGGCCGGTGTGAGATCGGGAATAAAGAATTGCTGTTTGAATCTACAAAGCTGTGAGTGGCTCGTGATTTTGAGCCCAGCCAGACTGCGGCACATATGTAACTTAAATCACTGCTTTTAAAACTAAGTAATGAGTCTTGCTAGTTATTTTCTTTATGGTCCAGATTTGAAGGATTTTGTTTTTCTCGTAAGTAGAAGTAGCAACCCCAAAACAAAAAATATATAATCATTCTAAAATGATAAACTAAATAGGAAATCTTTTACTTTCCAAATTCAAGCCAAAGGGCTTTCTACTCTGTAATAACAGATAAGAATGCAGAGATAGTCACTGGAACATAGTAATTCCATGTCTGTTTTCTCACTCTGCAATGTGAAGCTGGAAGAAACCTGTATGAAAGAAACAATTTCTTCAAACGACAAGACATAAGCCCTTACTAGCTTTGTTTTATTTCTTTTCTTGAGGTCTACTTGGAAATATGCTTTACTGAGATGTTAAATTCCATGTGGCTGACTAGGTAACAAATAGAAAAGACAGAAGATGAGGGCCACAGGGGTTTGCAGTTGTCAGCATGGTGATAAGCCAGCACTTTATCATCAGAAACTAAAGAGTACTTAAATGATACTGGCTGCAGTTGTGGTCATAATTTATTGGCCTCAAGCGACTCTGTGAGTATGTGTGCCTACCTTTCCTAATCTCAGTTTCTGTTCCATTGGAGTCTGCATTATACAACCCTAGTGATCCTCTTGCACACATTCTTTATTTCTCTAACATCAAAAGACTCAGAAAGATTACATGGCAGGAAATATGAGAAAAATAAATACTGCAAAAGAAGGTTAGAAATTTTGTATCAATAAAATGCCACCAAAATTACTATACAATAGAAAAATTGAAGTTTAGTAGGCCTGAAGCAGAAATATAAGAATGAGGCTTTCAAATAATAATTTGCTCTTAGGTTGCAACAAAAATGAGTTAAAAGGGGTCATCTGAAAACATTTTATTTATTTGTAAAGTGCATTTCTAAAAGGAATTGATTTTGAAATCCATATGTAGTGGGTCAGGCAAAGTTTAAAAGAATTAAATTGTCTGAAACTATGTTTTATAAAAAAATCTTTTTTAACCATGTAAGATAATAGAAGTTTGAAAGAGTTGACTTTATCCCCCCCCCAAACCTTTTTGCCCCATGTTCTGAAGCTGCCAGTGAAGGAGGAATTTTCTGGAAAACAACTGTGAAGGGAATTCTAGTAAGATAATTTATCTATGAAGAAAGTATGCCTGTAAATATTTTGTTCCAGAATGTTGGTCCTTCTGCAAAACTTAGGAAACTCAAGTAATGACTTTCACTTCTTTCTGGTAAATTAAAGCACAAAGAATAAAGCACCACCTGTATTACTTCACATCATACACCTGAAACCCCAGCCAACAAAGAAAAACTCTCAGTGAGATTCGAGACATTGCTGCAGCTCCACTTGCCACTTCATTTGCTAGTGGTTCTTGTGATCTCCTCTAATCACTGGCTGCAGACTTCCCCCAAGAATGATGGCAACTTCAGGAAAGAGTGGTATCTGGTGAAGGACCCCTGTGACCTGTCAGCAAGTAATGTTCCAGCCAGCAACTGGGTCATGAGTAATCAGTTCCTGACTGGGCTTTGAGTGATGGCCCATGGTGTTGTGGATGTGGATCCTGAATCACAACATCCATCTGTGAATTATCATATCATCCATTGTAGATGAGTGTGTATATACACATTCAAGAAAAAAAATGACATTCATTTCTGACATTGACCATTTTTCAGTATAGTTTTTATGATGTCATCAGTAAGTTTCTTAGCACATGAACTTCTTGAGGGGACATAAATTATAGTGGAGTGCTTGCTTTTTACATCTGTTTATTTATTTTTTTAAATCAGGTAGAAATCTGATTTAAAATTTTTAAATCAGGTAGAATAGACCATGAAGAAATGTCTGCAAAATGATTGTCTGCCTGAATAAATGAAAATAGAGATTTGTCATTGGGTGCCTTATTATAAACTGCAATTTAGATTTTTAAAAACTATTTGGTCTCTATCTTTCCCTCTCCCTTCCTTCCTCCTTCTTCTTTTATCTCTTCATTTTATTTTCTTCCTGTTTCCATCTTTTTACCACTTTCCTATTTCTTTTCTCACTATGTCTTTAATATTAGATATAAAGTTATGTTACAGAATATATTTACTTTCAGATTCTTAGTTGAATTTATTTCAAACTGCATTTTGGAGGTATTTATTTCAGAATTCCAACAAACTAGAAAACTTAAAAAAATATGAGACTATTTAAGTATGGGTAAATAATAGTGGTTTTAAATTTTAAAAGATCACTTTTTGATGATTTGAGTATGAAAAGGAAAGCTAGTAAATTTATAGTACAGACCCTCACTTGAGAGTTGTTTATGTCATATTGACATGGACCCTGATATAACACAAAAGTAAGGGCATGTGCTATTTTTCTGGAAACCTATAATTCCACTCTAATCATTAAAAAATAAATCAGTTTACTTAGATTGAGTATTGCTCTATAGTAAGTGTGGAAAGAAATTTTCAAAATTTTCTTCATTGACTCTCCCTGAAAGTTTTGCGAGAAAATAAATAAAGGGAAAAATCACACACACACACACACACACACACACACACACACACACACATGTAAATGTAAAGAAAACAAAAAGACTAAGAAACAGTTGAAAATCAGAAGAAAATAAGGGAATATGAGGGCTGGGGATATAGCTCAGTTGATAAAGTACTTGCCTTGCATGCATAAGGCCCTGGGTTCAATCCCCAACACTACCAAAAAAAAAAAAAAAGGAACATGATGGCTGAATGTACTGGAAAGTCCAGGACTGGATTTTGAAACATCCAAAGGACAATAGTGGAAAAATCATTCGCATCACAATAAGGGATGTAATTTTGTTAATTTAGTTGCTGGTAGTGTAAGGCTAATCTTTTAGTCTTGAACAGTGTACCATGGTTATATAAAATGGTAACACTGGAGAACTACTTCCATATAAGAATTTAGCTACTTTATTACATCAATTTTGACTCAGCTAAAGAGGAAATAATTAGTTAAAAAAAATTTTTTTCTCCAAATTATTGACATGTGCCTGTCAGGATTCAATTAGAGAAGCAGAATAAAAGGACACTGACAGATTATTGCAGGAAACTAGATAAAGCTATGATCAGGACTAGTTAAGCAGTTGCTGCAAGGCTATTCCCTGCCCCATATGGCTGGAGCACAAATCTTCAGTCAGTCAGAAGGTGAGCACGGGGAGGAACCTCACAATCGCCAGCAGGGATCCCAACAGTTTGAGATGGAAATCTGGGAGGACAAACTGTAATGCTCGTCAGTCTTGTTGCCTCTTCCTCATGGAGCTGAACATATGTGCTTCTAGTCTAAGAGTAAAAGAAAATTATGATCTAGGGGAAGGGGAAGAGGTTTTCAGGGCCAGCTGCTAACTTGAGCTTAGCAGAGCAGCTTCAAGGTATTTATGCTACAAAATGGGTTCTACCTATTTTCTAGTTTCCTGGGCAAGATTATTGTACTTTAGTCAATAGACTGTTTTCTTAAATTCTGTGTTGCCTCCCTTGGAACCTTGTATCGCAGAGCACATGGTTAGCTTCTTTAATATGCTGCATTTGAATCTAAATATATGCAACGTTTTCTAGCTTTAGTCTCAAAAAATACGATAATGTAAGTCAGTTAATTACTGTAGCACATTTGTATTTTTTTTCTATTAGATAGAATAAAGATGTTAATAGAGCCCTTGATATTACTACTCATTTAATTAAATATGAAATGTATATTTATAAACATAAATATCTAACATAACGTGTTGAATATTTATGCAATACTTTGCTGACAAAGTCCATATGTGTATATCCATGGATTTTGAGATAATTTTCTGAATTGATGGATTTATTCATATAACACAAGAACACTCTGCATCATCAACCTTTTTACTATGAATAGCTTTTAGCTATTAAGCATGAGGAATTAACTCTCAGATGAATTTTGAGCACAAAGAAAAGCTGGTAGTTTTTAAAATGTATTGTGAAATACTATGATGATATGCTATTAAATGTATTCCAGATTTTATATGTTTTTAAATTGCCTATAGAAATATAATAGTGCATTTTTTTCTTTTTTTTTTAATCATGAAACTTGCCCCAAGTTTCCAGAAATGCAGCTGTCAGCATTCCTTGGTGAAGGCAGAGGAGTGCTATCAGCCATCTTCCTTCCCTATTGTGTGGGTGATGTTTTATTATCAATGAACACAGATATGAAAATGGAACCCTGATCCTACCTTACTCCACGGTAATGAAGTCACTTTGATGTCAAAATCCTTCACTAAAATGAAGTTTCACAATGCTGCAAATACTAATTGTCTTCATAAACTTCTTAGCAGTTTATCTTTTTACAGCTAATATTTTCTGGTAAAAGAAATCTTCATAGTCTTTTAGCCTTTGATTAATTTCAATAATGAGTAGCAACTTTTTGAGCTAATCCTCAAAGCATGCATTTTATATTAATAGTCTGATTCTTTTAAGCAGAAAATTAACAAATTTTGTAATCCAAGGAGAGAATAAATGTATAATTATTTGGCAAATAAAATGTCTTTCCAGTAAAATATCCATGAATTTATCACTGAGTTAAGATTTTTTGTTGGCCATTTGTCATGATGGCTTACTGAATTGTATTTTGTTCTCCATGTTCTGTCTCCCCTAATTTATGCTAATTAATACTACTTAATAAACTAGTTTTTAGATGAAAAGCTGCCCAAATTATTGGAAAAAATTACTATATTTATGCAGAAAAATTCATTTCTTTAGCACACCTCTTCCCAAGGAGAAATAAAAAAACAAAAAAACATTGTTTCCTTCATAATACCAGGCTGTTTGCTATGGACTATGATATGTGCCAGACCCTGTCTACAGACATATTATTTTATTTAATATTATAATTTACTTTTTAAGTATTGAATTATTTTATGCATTTTATGGTATGGAAATGTGCAATGAATAAGTCACATAACTCAATGTCTTAGATATGGTCAATGTAATCCTGAAAATTTGAATATGGTTATCTAAAAAACTGTCACACACAAAAAAGGAGAAATAAATTTTCCAAAGAAAGTATTATCTGCCTTTCTCATGACATGGGAAAACGTTTCCAAGTCAGCTACTTTCCCTATTTAGAACAAGCATTTTTATTTTTCTTTTGGCATGATTTGGCTTTAAGGTATTTTTAAAATTATTTTCTACTCTCCTGTAATCCCAGTGGCCCATTAGACTAAGACAGGAGTATCACAAGTTCAAAGCAAACCTCATCAGTTTAGCAAGACCATAAGGCTTAAGCACTTAGGGAGACTTTGTCTCAAAATAAAAACTAATTAAAAAAAAGAATGGCCTGGTACAAAAAAATAAAAATAAATATTCTCTACTCTTGTGTAGTCAGCTTTACCTTGCTGTACAAAAATAACTGATAAGAACACCTCGGTGAAGGATAAATTTATTTCAACTCTTGGTTTTGGTGGTTCAGTCCATTGTTGACCAATTCCATTGCTCTGAAAATGAGGTGAGGCAGAACTTCATGGTAAAAGAGCATACCATTGTAGAAGGGCATGTCACAGGAAAGCATCTGAGTTCATGACAGCCAAAAAGCAGAGAAAGGGAGAGAGAGAAGGAAAAGGAGGGATCTCAGGTGCAAAATATAATCCCTAAGGTCATACCCCCAGTGCCCCACTTCCTCCAGATATGCCTCATTTACCTATAGTTACCATTCAGGTATCCATTCAAATTATTAATCCATCAAACAGCATAATTCACTGATCAGGTTATAGCTCTCATAATCTGATCATTTCAATCAATTCAGAGCATTGCTGTATCAACACAAAAGCTTTTGGGGAGACATCTCATATCTAAACCATTAATACCTTTGAAAAATGGCAGATTCTTGTCTAAAACTTTCTTGCATTAATTTAAACTATGAAATTATTTTCATTAGAATATGCTAGTCTAGATTAAAAGTATGTCTTAAACTAAAAAATGTCTTGCACCATTGTAAGAATTTTGCATTTTTTCTAACAAAAAGACATAAATAATTAAGTATACTTTATATTTAAAACATTATATTTTCTTCATTCAATAATGTGCTGGGTGCCCTTTGATTGAAATAAGAAATTTAATCAAATTTCAGTTAAAGTAAGTCATTTACCTCTTTCTTGATTGTGCTACGTAAGAATTAAATTCAGCCATAAAACAATTAAAGTAACTAGATCCTTTTAACTGTACAAATAATTATCTCTGCTCTGTGGATTGTGACAAGTCTTCATATTTCTTAACATACTGTTATTGGTATTTTCCATTTCACTTGATTCCATTCATTGAGTGAATGTCTATTTTTTTGCTCTTCTTGTGACTATATGGATTCACAATAGTTACTACTTAAATTGCTAACGATATAGTAACCAAGTAAGTTGAGTGTAGAAGACAAGGGTATTGAATTGGAAAGGCAGATGTTGATTGCAAAGTAATGTGGGTACAGGGGAATTAATGTGTAGAACATTTGGAAAAGAAACAGAATATCTTGAAAACATGCTATGCTCTCTTGAGATTGGCTGAGCTTGTTATGGAAAGCCCTGAGTTGCTTTCATTCTAAATCGGGGGCAAAGATCTTTCTCATCTGCAGAAGATGATTCAAGGGATAAAACAAGCAATTTTTCCTATTGCTTCTTTCTATTAACTTTCCGTATGGTCTATTTGTTGGATGAATGCAGGGTATTAGGCATTATAGCACCTTCTGATTGGACAGGTCATTGTTGTTAACCTTAGATGTTCTTTGGAATAGATATATAGATAGACAGATATATGATAGATTTAAAAAAAGTCCAATTGTTCTTTATTTTCCTTGATATATAAAAAACTAAAGACATTCTTATCTCGCAAAATAAGCCATCTATTCATTAGATGCAAAAGTGGTTTGAGACATATAATGATTGTTTTCTTGATGTAAATGATGTTTAAAAATTTATTTGTTCTTTTTAGTTATACATAACAATAGAATGTTTATATATTATAATACATGGAGTATAACTTCCCATTTTTGTGGTTGTACATGATATAGAGTTACACTGGTCGTGTATTTACATATGAACATAGGGATATTATGTCCAAGTCATTCTACTGGAACGACATTTTTGATACATGTTCATGCCTCATAATTACCTTAGAGTAAGTTGTTTTTCGAAATTACTCGTCTTACCTCTAAAATGTGCATTTTTTTCCACTGAGAATTAAACCCAGGGACGCTTTACCACTGACTATGTCCCGATAAACCCCTCCCCCAATCTTTTTTCCATGTTTTTAGGATGAGGAAAGGTCTAAGTAATTTGCTTACGGCCTTGCTAATTTGCTGAGACTGGCTTTGAACTTGTAATTCTCCTGCTTCAACCTGGTATAATACGCATGTGCCACTGTCCCAGATCAAAATGTGCATATTTTTGGTTTAGAAATTAGTTGAAACTGATAATTAAAATAACTTTATGTTTAGTTACAGCTGAAAATTTCAAAGTCCCTTTCCAATAAAAAAACAGACTCCTGAGGTACCCACATTCATGGCTATATTTTCAGGGAATGCAGTAGTTGTTTACATTCACATTTTTGACATTTTTACAATGATGGAACCAAAAACTACTAAAATCAATCAGGAGCTATTCTTGATTTTTCAGTTGAATGTGAATGTAGACATGAGTGTAGTGGAGTGAAATTTTCCATTTTAGAGTACCCAGAAAGAGATTTTATCAGGGAACTTTCATAACCATACATGATCCCATCTGTATTACTTAATGGGTTATAAGCAATATGAAATTATATGTTATTACAATGATTAAAGAGTTTATTTACTTCAAAACATAGTACCTACTCTGCACATACATGTGAAAGAAATATTGAATAAATGGACTTGGTAAGGGGTGTCTGATTTTAGAAGAATCTAGTGTCTGAGTGATGCAGAGAAGGCATAGCTGAAAATGAACACTCTGTGTCTGGTTTATATTGTGCTCACTTAAGAACACCTAGAACATTATTGGTAAGTGGGTATTATGAAAGGGAATCTTTAAAGCAGCATAAAAAGAAAGATCAAAAAAGATTTTTAAAATTCACGAATTCAAAAATTCAGTTTGCCAGTGTTACTTATTTTAGTCATGTTTTAAATTCTGCATAATAGGTATTATGTTCATGTTTTAGGTGAATAGTGGTGACTTATTGAGGTTCAGTCACTTGTTCAGTTTAGTAAGCAACTTGAGAGTGAATGGCAGCTACGTTGTGTGACAGGCTGCAGGGCTTGCCTTCCTGTCACTCACTATGAGGTCTCTCTCTATATATTAAAAAAAAAACTTGATAAATTAATGAATTGCATTCATTAATTTACCAAGTGTTTATTGAACATATAATTTACAAAAGCATGTTCCCTGCTTGTAAGAGCTACAGTCTCATCAGAAGAAACAGACATGTAGATCCAACATATCAGATGTTCTGATTTGCAGCATGTATTTATATTTGTCACGGTAGTAACCCCTTATTACCTTTTATTTATGATAGTCTATCTTTTATTCAACATGGGGCCCATTAAATCTCATGTAGTGATGATCAATATTAGCAGTAAAACAACAGTTTTCTTGATATAATTTAACAGAATAACTGAACATTGATCATACCCCATGATTTCCCATAGGAAAGAGCCAAGGAATCCAAATGAAAAGATGTCCCATCTGTGGAAAAACTGTGGCATCCTACTGTTCTCATTCAATCTTATTCTTAGAGGGAAAGAGATAGGCCTTATTTCTTACCATTAATACAATGGGTATTATTTGAAATTCTCTGAGAATGTGAATTCCCACTTGACTTTCAGGCAAATTTTGCATTATATTTCCTTGTGTTTGAAAATTTAAAGATTTACATTATAACATTACTTAATTATGGTGTATTATTTGCCTGATTGAAAAAGAAAAGAATATTCTATTTCAATTGAGTAGTAATATGCCTAACTTATAATTCCTCTAATTTGAAATAATTATACTCTACAAAGTGTGAAGCCATTTATTATATTTGATTAGTCATATTAATTTTCCTTTAAATAGTTTCAGATACAGCAGCCTTGCATAAATCATTTTTGTAGTTTGACAAAATTTCAGGAAAATAGACAAGATATGCACATTATTTACCCCTGAGCAAATATCTCAAACTATTTAGACAGTGGAAATTCATATATATATATGTGGTAAAGAAAGTAGGAAATACAGGGAAAATTAAAGAAGGAAAATATAAATCCATTAGGAATACAATAGAGGAAAGTTTGGGAAATCTCTTAATTTCTCTCTTTTCATTAATTCTATATATCTTTCGATTGCTAGTATAAAAAAAAAGTCACACTTGGAAAAATGACTAATTTGGCTTAACTACTCTATTCTAAGGCTGGACATAGTTATAGCCCAGGAGAAAAACACTGAGGTGGAGAATTACAAAGCTTTCCTTATCTCAAGAAATACACATTGTCTAATTTTGAAGGGAACATGTGAGAAGTACAACCAAAATAATTCCCTGGGAAGCACTTATATTTAAGATGCATTTAACTATACTCACTTAAGTATCTTAAAAAATATCTGATTTCACATCATGGACTACATAACAAAAGAAACAAATATAAATACTAGCTAATCTTATATATTTTATATGATTAAAATTAGGGAAAAGGAATATATAGGTCAAATTTGTGTGGACATTCCCTAAATTATTTTGCTGTCATTTTTGGAAAAGGAACAGCATAGCACACTAAGAACATGATATATATGGAGCAACCATGCTGCCTGTGTTCCATCAACTGCACTATCTTAGAGGAGTTCTTAATTTTCATTTCATAAAATGGACACCATAATGCATCTGGAGAAGGATGAGTTTTAAGTATCATCCTTTCCATATTAAGCAAAGATGAGGTGGTAGTTATCATCAGCCATTTTGCCTATTGCTGTAGATGGAAGTTTTGTGCCCAACCCCCATTCATGTTCAAATTCTGATCCCCAAAGTCATAGGAGGATGGGAATAAAGAATAATTAAGTCATGATAGTGGACCCTTCATAACTACAATTAGTGTCATTATAAAAGGAACCATAGAGCTAACTTGTCCTTTCTAGCAGACAAGGTTGCAGAGAAAAGCTAGCAATTATAAATACATAAAGGACCCTCACCAGAACCTGAGCTTGCTGGTTCTCTAATCTCAGATTTCTAGCTTCCAGAACTCTGAGAAACAAATTTTCATTATTTATGAGCTATATTTTATTTTATTATAGCAATCTAAATAGACTAAGACACTTTTTAATTTACAAAATATGGGAAATTAAAGCATTTAAAACTATATGCATTTGGTATAATTAAATTTTGGTTTTCAAACTCTACTGTAATATAATTTAGTTGTATAATTCAAACCTTTCCCAAGATTTCTACTTAATTCTACTCACTATATGGACTGCAGGCACTATCTAGAAATTCAGGATACTTGTACTAGACCAGGATCCAATAGTATGGTTGTGTGGGGTTTAGATAGTGACATTTCCCCATCTGACAACAGAAAAATCTCTGAGACATCTTACTGTCAATATAATTCGGTGATTCCATGATTCTAGTCAGAGTTATCATTGCATTAAAATAGATAACGGTTTGGGTAACATTTCTGGAGGACTATTAGTACCTAAGTTTGAAGATACATCCTAGTCATTGAGATTTCTCTCTAGTCCTTTCTAGTATCAAAATGATAAGAAATGTAAAACACTAGCTTCTTTCAGGAACAAAACAGAAGATAGAGAAATGTGAAATACTAAATATTCACTCAATGTATTTTTGAAATTTCCTGGTATACTTTAAATTTTATTTAAGATAAAAATGTAAATATGGAACAGTTATACTTCTCTTTTAATATTAAAGGGGGGGGGGTTGGAGTTACCAACCACAGTGTTCAGTTAAAGAAATATACTTCAGAAAAGTTGAGATTCTGACCAGATTAAGCAATGACAGACCTATTCAAGTAATTCAGTCTTCACATTTTTTTTCAAATAATAAAATTACCTTTTAAGTTAAAAAAATTGTTGTCAAGGAACAATGAAAGATTTCCTTCAAGGATGTAATTGATTGAAATGCAAAACAAGTTTTGAATAGTCATTGGTGAACTACTATATAATTATTTTATTTTTGGTTTTAAAACCTTCAGTCTGATAGTTTTCAGTTATGTGTTATAATCAATACGATCTTCTCTCTCTGACAGATAATTCAACACTTATTAATTTTAGCTTTGGAATTCTTTCAGAGAGACAATCATATAAATGGCTAAATACTATGAAACATTTTTATTTTTTATTTTTTTACACAGCGGTAGAAAGCCAACAGATTTCTTAATTCTCCTACGTTTTTACTTTGTCTTCATCTGATAAAATAGAAGAGAATTGCTTTGCATTGGGTGTCCAAAAATCTGAAGAATGACTAGTGTTGCTACCCTTCTTCAAACATCTATTTTATCTAACATGAAAAAGAAAAATATAGAAATTGTAAAATAAATTAGTTCTATAAGTTATTCAATAAGAAATTTTAAGAAATACTCATGTGTTTTTTGGGTCTATCATTTTGTTTCCTATGTAGATCAATAATAAGTGCTAACTTTTTGGCACATTGAATGAGCTACATTTTACTCCAAATATTTGCAATTGAATCAATAGTTTAGTCAACAGTATATTATTTCTTAGCTGGCATAAAATATTATGTTTTCTAATATATAATAGACTTTTTATTTATTCAGGAGTCTGTCTCTGAATTGTGTCCAAAAGTGTTTCTGAAACAGAATTTCACTTTGTAGATTATTTGAGATTCATATGGACCCATACCTATGAGTTCAACTTTACTCCTCAGGTTTCTTTGTCATATTTTTTGCTTTTGTTTTTAATCTTTTTGATCATTTCTCTATGAATCTGGAAAAAATAATTATATGTTTAAATAATTCTTAATTTTGCAATTTGTTGCATTGAATTTATGAATAGATTTGTCATTTTTAAATACTGAGCTTTTCATCCAGAAATAGCATTATTTCCAATTATTTAAGCATTTATGTGCTTCGGTAAGTTGTTTTTCTAATAACAAATATTTCATCTTTTAATTGCTCAAAGTCCCAAATAGTATTGAAAAGTATTGCTATATAGGAATCCATTCTAAGGAAGATATTTATTTTTAAAAATCATGTAACTAAGACAAAAATAATATTTAAAATACTATTTGCCAAGTAGGATTTGGAGTCAAGCAGTAACTAAAGCAAGAGAGGGGCTATAATGTAAATATGTGGCTTTTTAAAATTTATTCTGTATTATCTTTTTTTCGAAATTTAGTAAAATTTTATATTGTATTTATATCTAGGTCTTACATATTTGAATAAATCTATTTTTTATTTATATTTTTTATTTAATAATGATATTTCTGGTAACTTTTGACCTAAGTAATGCTGATGCATATGAAAGTGTTCTTAGTGTTAGAAATAATTTATTTCTTGTTGAATTAATGAATTTATGTGGTATTGTGCACAAGTCATAGATGAGATAATTTGTTTACTTGTGTTCAAATCCCATACCTGACGCTTTCTATGAGTAACTTTGAAGAAATTGTGCCTTACTTTATTCATCCACAAAATGGGAATAAGGAAGCACAACTGCTTCATAGAATGTGGCAGATTTATTGACTAATTATTTTGGGGTTAATATACATCTCTGAATTTCTAGAGGGATATAAAGGAATAAAAATAATAATATCTCGCTTTTAAACAATATTATTCTTTATTTTATATTGCTTTGGCTTCTTAAAAGACCCTTAGAATTGAAGAATTAACTCTTTTTAATAAGACATACTATTTTTTTCATGTTAGTTTAATAATGTTTGACACAAGAGCTATACTTAAAAATAAACAGCGCAATGCGGTATACTTAATGTAGGTTCAGCATTGTACAGCAGATCTCTAGAACATATAACTAAGGTTTTATGCCCATTGGACAGCAGATGTAGATTGCTTACTGCCACAGTCCCTGGTATCCCTAATTTTCCTTTCTGTTTCTATGGATTCACTCTTTTTGGCATCTCAAATATGTTAGAGCATGATATGTTTGTCTTTCTTAGACTGGCTTCAGTTGGCACAATGTCTTTCAGATTCATTCATGTTCTCACATCTGACAGCAACACATTATACTGAAGAATATTCTTTAGCTTTATAGAAAGAAATATATACCAGTTTCTTAAATTCACTCATTGTCAATGAACACTTATGTTATTACTGTATATTAACAATTGTTGTAAATGCTGCAATAAACATGGGAGTGGAAATTCCCTTCAAGAGTTTAATTTCAATTCTATAGAACCACAAAAGACCCTGAATTGCCAAAGCTATTTTGAAAAAGAACAAAGATTGAGGTACTATCCTTCATAATTTCTAAATAGAGCACAAAACCACAATAGTTCATATAATGTGATAGTGGCACAAATACATATGTATAGACAAACAGAAGAGAATAGAGGACTCAGAAATCAACCCGTGTATACATACATGGACAACTGATTTTCAACAGGTTGCCAAGAATACCAAATAGGGAAAAGATAGCCTCTTAATTAGTGGTGATAGAAATTAGTTATTAACATGCAAACACATATACTTGGGTCCTTACCATATACCCTACACAGAAATTCATTCAAAGTGGATTAGAGACCAAAATCTACAAAACTCCTATAAGGAAAAAATGTGGATAGGTTCATGGAATTGCCCTTGGCAATGATTTCTTGAATATAGCCACAAAAGCAGAAGCAACAATAACAAAAGTAGAAAAGTAGGATTGTATCATACAGAGAAGCTTCTGTTCAGTGAAGAAAATAATCAGAATGAAAACACAGTCTAAGTAATGGAAGAAAATATCTGCAAACCATAATGTAATAAAAGGTTAATATCCAAAAATATACCTAAGTAACTACCATAACTCAATAACAAAAACAACCACCACCACCAAAAAAGACCCAAGTATATGTGTTTGCATGTTAATAACTAATTTCTATCAAACAAAAGCAAATAAACCTGTTAAAAATTGGCAATGACTTATATTGGTATTTCTCCAAAGAAGATGTACAAAAATCTATTCATATTTTGAAGGGAACCTAGGTTGGTTCCATGGTTTAACTATTGAGAGTTAAGCTGCTATAAACATTGATGTGGCTACATCACTATAGTATGCTGATTTTCTCCTCTGGGTATAAACGGAGGAATGGGATAACTGGGTCAAATGTTAGTTCCTTTCCAAGTTTTCTGCGGATTCTCCATAATGATTTCCATAGTGGTTGCACCAATTTGCAGTCCCACCAGCAATGTGTGAGTGTACCTTTTCCCCTACATCTTTGCCAATGTTTATTGTTGTTTGTATACCCAAAGGACTTAAAAACAGCATACTACAGTGACACAGCCACATCAATATTTATAGCAGCTCAAATCACAATAGCTAAACTAAGGAACTAACCTAGATGCCCTTCAACAGAAGAATGCATGAAGAAAATGTGGTAAATATACACAATAGAATATTACTTAGCCTTAAAGAAGAATGAAATCATGGCATTTGCCATTAGTGGATGGGACTGGAGAATATCATGCTAAGCAAAGTACACCAATCCCAAATAACCAAAGCCAAATGTTTTCTCTAATATACAGATGCTAATTCACAATAAGGGAGAGGGCTAGGGAAGAATAGATTAGAACAGATTGGATTAGGCAGAGGGGAGTGAAGAAATGGGAGAGGTATGAGAATAGGGAAGGAGAGTAGAACAAATTGAACATTAATACCCTATTGCCTATATGACTACAGGACCAGTGTGATCCCACAACATGTAGAAACAAAGGAAAGAGAAGTTATACTCCATTTATGTATGATGTGTCAAAATGCATTCTCTTGTCATTTAATTAATTAGAACAAATAAAAAAATCTAATAGATTGATGAAAAGGTTTTCAATGCTAATGATCGGGGAAGTACAAACTGACACCATCGCAAGATATCATCCCAAAACTATTAAGATGGCTATTTAAAAGTAAACGGAACAAACACTGATGAAGATGTGGAAAATGGAAACTCTTTCACACTGTTTTTGGAAATGTAAAGTGGAAGGTGGTATGGTAAGGGTTATGGAAAGCAATATAAAATTTCCAAAATATTTACAAGAGAACGTAAATATGATCTAACTACTCCATGCCAGTAAATACATAAAGAGACTACATTCTTCCCATATGTCAAATATTCTTATTTGTTTTACTTAATTATTTCCTCTAAAGTAAACAATAGAAATACTCTATTTGGGTTAACATATGAATCTACATTTACAACACCTCCAGAGCTGTTTAAATTGCCTGGAGAAATGCAGTCGCTAATTTTAAAGGTGCCCACACTGGACTACAGTTATGTGTTTTCAGAACATTTGGGGCCAGGATGTCTGGTGAATTACGTCTCTAGAATATTCAGGTCTCACTGTTTACTGTGTGAATAAACACCATTCGGGCCACTTCTCTTAACTTTGTTTTGCTTTCTCTGTGTATGAAGAAGTAATGTGCTGCACATGTTAAACTCTTAAAATAAATCACGGAATTTCCCCAAACCCACAGTTGCTCTGGCTTCCACGTTTCTTACTTCTAAGATTCACATTAGTTTTGCTCATTATGATTTTGAAAACTAAAATATATGGAGCCTTCAACAACATTTTGTATTAAAAATCCACACAATGTATCTCTCTTGGAAATATCCACCCCCCACACTCTGGCTTTTTTTGTTTTTAATTCAATATCAACTCCAGTAATGTAAACTTATTCTTATTGCTTTTCAGTAAAGAAAATCAGGAGTTGCAACTTGTCTTTTATGTTCAAGATAACATGCTTGATATTAAGATTATTTTCAGTTTAATTTTAGGATACTTTTGCTTTGTTCTCCTCTAGATTTCTTAAATGGAAGCAGATATTCTATTCATCTGAGAGTCACATCACAGCTGTTCAAGTCCTCACATTTTATTATGATTATACTGCAGGGCAGTATGATAATTCCAGGGTGGGTATGTAACTAGCTGTATTTAACTGTGCTGAGAGCCCTTTCTTCCACAGCAAGGATGTTAAGTCTTGTAACTTGCCACTCTCCTGGGTGTAGGTTTTTCAGAATATTGTCATGCACATTTTGTTTTGCAGAATGTCTTTTTAACTATCTGACTTTCAGAAGAAAGTGTGATGTTTCTTTATAATGTCAATGACAACCTCACTGTATTTAAATAAATCAACTACTGGATATTCAAACCCATGGGGGATATTTCACATAGAGAGATTCTATGGAGAGTCATCAGGCATAATATGTCCAATCTACTTATGTCTAGGCTCTTGGTAACACAGTCAGTGTTTGTGTGATTTTTTTTTTCTGAACCTGCATTGTGTTATAAACAGAGAGAGATGAAAATACCATCTTTTGGTAGAGCTCTAATTGAACTGATCAAAAGTTACTGATTGCCTTGATTCTCTCTTTGGTAAATATCTACTAGGATGTGTAGAGGTGAAAGAGAGTGTCATATCATAATCACTGCATGGTGCTTTTTAAAAAACTGGTACATTTTGTCTCATAGATTTGAGGAGAATAAAAGACCATTTCCAGGTAGACTGGATTTAAGAGAATATCACCATGACTAGACAGTGGCTTTCAAAGAGAAATTGCTAATGATTGCCAGATCTGTATGAGGATCCCAAATCACATCACTAAGGTGGATTAATTCTGTTGGTGTTTTATGTTATTCTGCAACCTGCCCTGTCCACTGATGATTGTACCAAGACATGTATTAACCCCACCCTTTACTTGCCATGTTTCTAGAAATGAAAATTCCAGACTTAAAGTTTTCTATCTTTTAGCAACTTAGGAAGGAAACTAGGTTCTTTTTGACATAATTTACAGGAATAAGCATTTTAATAGACAAACAAATGGTTTCTTAATGCTATGGGGCTATTGTAAAAGTATTGTCTTAATTGTGAAATATGTGGTACAAATTACAATTCATTAGATATTAAAACGTACCAACAAAATTTTCGCCTTCACCTTAACTTTAACCATCCTCAATTGCTAAAGTTCAGGCACAGGCAAATAACATCTTCATGTTTGATATCATTGCTATGGACCACAAAGTACAGACAGAATTTTAAATTATGTTAGCCTATATTTTTCTTCGTTTTATTTATTTATTTATTTTTGTTTTCCCAATGTATCTGATGATTTCTAGGGAGGAATCATACAATTGGCTCTTCTGAATTTTCAGAAATTAGGCTTGATTCTTTGTTGAATAGAAACATGTACATAAGATTTGAAGCAGTCATTCTCAGAAGTGCTCAGTCAACAATAAACACATTTTTCAGAAGCCAATCAGCTCTTTTCTTTTGGCTAAATGTGCTAATTTGAGAAAGAACACATGGGAAATTTTAGTCTGTTTTCCTGTTCTGATGCCTATTATCCATTTTGGGATCCCTTTGCTCTAGTCTTTCTCTTTCTTTTTAAATATTTGGTTCCTAGATTGTTATTCTAAAGTGACACTAGACTCCCCCATGTGAGAAAAGGGGTTCTTATTTTCATGAATTTTTTAATATAATTTATGGTAATTACTTCATGGCCAAATTTCAAGCAGATTACCTTCCTGTAGTTGATGCTTGAAGATATTTCCTGAATTGAATTAATCACAGGGTTGCTAACAAAGGACTTTTTATAATTTGACATATAGAATTACATAAATAGGTAATCACTTTAAATGATGTTTCATTATTCTATTTCCCTACCTATTCATTTTTCTCTGTGAGTCATATATTGTTTATTTCAATTTTGAACTTGAGTTATTAGCAAAATGAGAATTTTAAATCTTTCAAATTGATATGTAAATGTCAACATAGGTTGCTCATCATAGGAACACCCTCATATATTTCAAGGTTCAAAATTCTGATAGCTAGACGTGACTTCTATTTACTGCAAACTTGTTCCTGGTTACAATCCATAATTCTGGAAGAAGCATGATGATGATGAGGAGGAGGAAATTTGGATAAATAAGGCTTCTGCTTTTGTAAAAAGTCAAATAGTTTTAGAAGAGAATCATACAAATGATTCCATTCTATCTCATTATATCAAGCTATAAGGTTTTGCCAACTATATTAGGGTTTCCATTTCATACTTTGTCATTTGTGGCAGCACCCAAGTGAGTTTCTTGTTCAGATATTACTGAGTAAACCATGGTATGTCTGTGCATTAATGCAAACTAATATTTGCATTAAAAACTTATTGAAGAATTATGGAGACTACAAAATGCCAAAAAGGCAGCTAATTTAAGCATTATTTCTGAAGCAGAAGATGGACATATAAAAACATAAGTAAATAAATCCATTCATTAATAAATTCTCACTCAAAGAAGGCAAATCACTAATTCTTGAGGGATCTCACTCTAATACTAGAAAACATTTAAAAAATTAGACATAAAAATTGCTTTCTTTAACTATTATTTACTATTCATAAACATATTTAAATTATTCCTCTTCATCTCCATCAATGAAGCATTCACAAAGACAGTTTGAAGAACAGGTCTATAAATGTCCTTAGCCACTCATGTAAATATACTAGTTACATTATAGATATGAGAGGCCCTGTTAATTGCTTATTCATATTTCGTGAAGGAAAGGTCACAATTAGGTCCAAAGCACAGTTGAGCAGCTTTGTGGAAATGTAAGATACTACTGGGTAAGAGTTCACAGGTCAAAAAGAAGTGGCCAGATGATATGGCCTCCAGCATGGAGCAACTTCTGTTTCCCTTGCTGACACAGGAATCTAGCTCAGTCAAGAAAATAATTTACCAGATATAAGACCTCAGGATAACACACAGATCTAATTATCACCACATTCAAAGATAATGCTAATGTCACTTAAGCAGGATCAGTTTCAGCACTGATAACTGCTCAAAGGTGAATTGCATTTGCTGACGCGTTTTGGGGAAAAAAAAATTGTCCTGGGTTTAGCACCGATTTTCTCAAAACATTTTTAGTAAGCAGTAGTATTTTCAACAAATTTAGCCTTTATTTTTGGTCCTATGTAACCAATTTCCAGAGTGCACAAAGATTGTTACTAACATGATGAGGTGATAGGATAGAAACATGTGAGTCACTCTCAGCAATCCCAAGGATAAAAATGATACTAATGGATATTCAGTGTGCTGTGTTTTGCTCTTCAGACTGCCCGTGTAGCAAGTAATGGACTAGATTGATCCCTTTATTGATTTATTACATCTAGTTTGTTGGGTCAACTGAGGCCAATAAGTTACTATTATTATAACTGAGCAGATGCTAATAAATATTTGTTGTTTTAGAAAAGTAATTATATTATTTTATAAATATCCTTGTAATTTCTTGGTTGATTGTAAAGGAATGGTAAAGAAATAACTATCTGCCTACCTGTATATATCTCCCTCTCTCTCTCTTCCTTCTCTCTCTCTCTCTCTCTCTCTCTCGCTCTCTCTTTCCTCCTCTGTATATAAATAGACATTTTATATACACACATACGTCATGTGTCATCTGACAGGTACCAGTTCTGAGGAATGCATCCTTGGGTATCTTGTGCAAATACCATATAGTACACTTACACAAATGCATACGGTCTAGATCAGCCACTCAAGGTGATCTCATGAAACAGGAGATGCAGCAAGTAGGAGAGGTAAGAGGCTGCTGCTAGGGTAATACAAAATTTAACCACAATAATCTTCATTAGTAGAAATGCATGCTGAAGTAACAATAGGTAGTACAGAGTAGTAAATGCATAAACCAGTAACATCCTCAGTTATTATATTTTCAAGTATTATATGCTGCCGCAGTCCAGCTGCAGCAAAACAACCGGGGGGTGACGAGGAACTTGTGTAGATTGATACAGCAGGAGTGGGAGCTGTTTATTGTAGGACTGGAGAGATATATATATACATTCCACACAGCTTTTCTTAATTAACATAAACTAGATACAGCAGTCAACCAATAAGGAATCTCCACACTTAATGGCTTGCTGGCGTTACTTCACAAACCACTCCCTCTGCAAAATGCCAGGTGCCATCTTGACATTTTTACAGACTCTAAAAATATGCAACACACAATTGGATCCACTATATTTTTTCTGACTGCCAGCACAGTGATTTGTTTATACCAACATCACCAAAAACAGATTGCTCTGTGACATTGTAATGTTTGCAATATTACTAGGTGTGACAGGAAACTCATAGTTTCATTAAAATTGTATGGGTACACTTTCCTATATGTGGTTGGTCCATCATTAACTAGAATGTCATTTTGTGGTGCATGAGTATATATTGTCCAATCAATTTGAATGGAAAGGATTATCATCACTACCTTTGTGTTTGAGGAAAAACAGACTCAAGTAAGTAAAAATATAATTAGTGAGAAAGGCAAAATTAAATCATGATATTTTAACTAAAAAACCATCTGCTCTTTCAATATTTTTATTTGAGAAGAACTGACACAAAGGAAAAAGAAAGGCAAAACATAAATACTGAGAGTTTTATATGCAGCAGTAACACTTGTGAGTCCAAAAGAATCCAGGTCAAAAATCTGCTTCTTATTTTGTCAGTGGTATTCACGATTTATCTTCAGAATCCTACACATAGCTTCATCTTTTTCAGAGAAATAGTTTGATGCTCCTAATGATAGAGACATGAACATTTCTCTTCTTTCGTTCCATGTTTGCAAAATTAGAGTTTAAACTAGACATTCTTGAAGGCTTCTTGCATTTCTTATCCTGGAAATCTCAAACGCAGACACATTGATCTGCTGGCTGCTCCACTGCCATATGTCCTACCTATCTGACTTTCTTTTTCTTCTTGATAGATTTTTTTGGACTTTGTTTATCTAATAAAATAACTGGTCCCCCATTTTCTATATAACAAGTCTTCAAAGACAGAGCCCTATATCCTCTTCTTATTAAGCTGAAATTGTAGCTTGCTAGGAGCCATCAGCCAAGTAGGTATGACAAATTCCTTGCCAGCTTACTCCCATGCTGTCTAGTGGAAGGACTTTTGAAAGGTGACCTTGCTCAAGGACCAGGGCGGATCCGTGTTTAGGGTGTCCCTGGTTTAGCATAATAGGAGATTAGGGTGTTCCCCCTTTAGAATAGGGCATATCCTGCTGCCTGAGGTCCTCTTGAGTTCTTAGGGTCAGACAGTATATTTTGGGAGACAGAAGCCCAGTGGAGTGGATTTGGGCAGAGTGTGGAATTTGGGCAGAGTGTGGATTTGGGCAGAGAACGTGGATTCCCCCGGAACGTGTTTGTAGACGGCCGGTGTGAGTTCAGGAATAAAGAATTGCTGTTTGAATCTACAAGCTGTGTGGAGACTCATGATTTGTGCCCAGCCAGAGACTGCGGCAGTAGCTGGTTTAGCTCTGTTTACTTTATTGCTATCTAAAAATCTTTAATTTAAAGATCTAAACATCTTCAAATAGCAATGTGTTCAGTCCATAACAAATTCCTAGAAGTTATTGGAACCATTTCTAAGACAGTGATCATATTAGGTCATATAAAATATTTTCTTTTATCTTTTTTTTACATGAGCAGAGAATAAATTAATTAAAATCTCAATGAGAAAAGCACTCAATATTGCTATCTCTTCAATTTAATAGTGTTGAAAAATACTTTCTTTCAAATTTAGAAAAGTTAATCTTGACAAGTTAATCTTGTGTGATAGGGTCTAAAGTCAAAACTTTTCTATGATTATTTATTGTGTTAACCTTCTACTCAGAATTCTTCATCTTTTAAAAAGAGCAATGTTATATGCCTTACATCCATGGTTGATAAATTTAGAATAAGTGTAGAACCTTGTAATATCTGAATATTTGTCACATCTATTTTTGTACCAATAATTGCTGTTACAGTTTAGACATCATGTCCCACAAAAGGTGAAATGTAAGACAATGCAAGAAAGTTTGGAGGAGAAATGATTGGGTTACATAACCTAATCAGGGAATTGATCCCTGATAGGATTAATTGAGTGGTAACCAAAGGCTGGTGGGGTGTGGCTGCAGGAAGTGGTTGATTTGGGGCATGACTATGGGATATATACTTTGTATATGAAGAGTGAAGTCTCTTTTTCTGCTTTTTGATCATGATGTACACTTCTTCCCTCTGCCACACTTTCCCGCCATGATGTTCAGTCTCAGTTTGAGCCCCTCTAGAAGAATGGAGCTGGCCTTTTATGGACTATGACCTCTGAAACTGTGAGCCTTGAAATAAACTTGCCTCCTTTACAGTTATTCTGGTCAGATCTTTTAGTCATAGCAGTGACTGACTAAAACATTGTGCTAAAAGGAAAATGATTCATACACCATAATGTCAGAGTGCATATCACAAAAAGTGTGATAAAATGTAAAGTAAGAAGGCACCATCCTAGGACAAAATCCTGCAATTTAGGGATTGAGAATAAAAATTAGAAGCCAATTACATGTTAAGTGAAATAAGCCAGACCCACATCTTTCTTGATACTCTTATTTTGTGTAATTTCAAATGAGGTGGTTGTCATTTCAGGCATTAGAAAGACTAAAATTTTTAAATATTGGAAGACTTTTTTAAGAAAATAATATAAAGCTTCAAAAGGATTTGTTTCAAAAGTGAATCTGAGTTAATAATGTTGAATGCTGTCATATAACATCAGCATAAAAAAATCAAAACTACATAATATTTGTGTTCATTGATCAGTAAAGTCACCCTGTTTTCTAATGCATTTGGATGGTTGCTCTGATGGCATCTGCATAAAACAAGAATTTTATTATTCTGAGAAGTAATTCTCTTTAAATTGGCTGATAGAAATTTAAATTTTTATTAATATTTAGAATCTATAAAACACATAGCTTTACTCATATATTTGATATAGCTGGCTAAATTCCATTTTGGGATATTTTCTATCAAATATTCCTAAATGAAGAAAATTTTTTTAAAAAAATAATTTAATTGTACAATACTGCATTATCAGGTATTTTCCAGAGAAAAGAAAATTGCCTTTTTGACCAAGTACTTCTGGTAAGAACTGAATCTGTCACTAATTATTTTCCACAGTGAGCTGCCAGCACTGTATATTCAAAGCTTGCTTCTTCTTTACCACATATACTTGCACCCTTGTGTTGTGGCCACACTAGGGCTACCAAGAGTTCTAGCAGAAATTATGGCAACAAGATGGTCAGCAATAAATTCGCTGTTTGCATAAGGGACCAAAACAAAGTAAACACTAGTCTCAAAATCCTGGTAAAGCCACTTTTATACAACTTCAAGGGAAGTGTAGGAAAGGGGGGGAAGGGAGAGAATGGAACAACAACAGATGAGATAGAGAGGGAAGATGAGAGGGGAGGGGAGGGGGGGATAGTAGGGGATAGGAAAGTCAGCAGAATACAACAGTCACTAATATGGCATTATGTAAGCATTGTGAATGTGTAACTGATATGATTCTGCAATCTGTATTTGGGGTAAAAATGGAAATGCATAACTCATTTAAATCAAATGTATGGAAGATGAAAAAAAAATAAATAAAAGAAAAAAAAATTGAGAGAACATATCAATAGTTGGTAGATAGTATTAACACATTGCAAAGAAAATAACTCACATTTGAAAATTCTGCCAGAGCAATTGAACACCTTTGAAGGTTTGTCTAAGACTTTGGTAAGGAGTTACAAAGCAATAGTTGTGTTGCTCAAGCTTATGCTTTATTCATTTCATGGTAGATCTAAATTGTGTTAGTGTTATGCTAAGAGCGGCCTGGATTATGGAAGAACTATAGAATGCTGCAGTGAAAATAAATTTGGATAGTAGGGGATAGGAAAGGTAGCAGAATATAACAGTCATTAATATGGTATTATGTAAAAATGTGGATGTATAACCGATGTGATTCTGCAACTTGTATTTGGGGTAAAAATGGGAGCTGATAACCCACTTGAATCAAATGTATGGAAGATGATATGCCATGAGCTTTGTAATGTTTTGAACAACCAATAAAAAAAATATTTAATAAAAAAAAAGAAAAGAAATTTTATTTTACACATTCACATTTTTAATTATAAATTTGTCAGGATGTTTCTTTAAGACAAGGCAGAAGATGATAAGCATTTCAGGATGTTAATGCAGGTATCTTAACAATACAGAAACAAGTCTTAATTGTCTATGAGTTATGCTGCCTATTGACCTCTAGGAAACTGCCCCTAAGTGTTTCTTTGATCCCTTTTGGTCGTCTAGATGGCATTGCCTCTCCAAATTTTTATTCTATGATTTTTGTTTTCTATTTCTAATTTAATTGCAGTTACCAAGTCCATTCAGAGTCATAAAACATCAAAATTTTAATTAACACAGACCTCCAATGTGGTACAGGGGTCACCATGAATAAAGACTTGGAGTAAAAGAGATATCTTCATATTCAAGAAAGAATATTTGATCCAGCATTCTTATATTCTACTTAATTGTGAAACACTTTATGCTTTTAAAAAATTATTCATCTGTATTATAGATTTCATTGCATCACATAGGAAATAGATCACCATCATACTGAAGACAGAAGAAGGTGAACAAATGAAAAATGAATTTATTCAAAATGAAATTTTTTAATTAAAGCCTAAAATCTAGACTTTTTTATAAGTGTCATAAAATTAATTAATTCTTATTCTACAAGAGAGACCCTACCTTGACAAAAATTAATCAAATTTTAATAATCTCTAACTAAGCATTGGAATTTACCTCTGGTATCTACCTTGTATATAGGTTTCAGATTTTGAGAACATTCTACTTGTAAAAGGAACAACACCAGCAGCAGCAGTAATAACATCCATAAGAATAATATATTTTCACTGTTGATTGGAGTTTTTTTTAATAATGTTATCTAAGAAAATGTCATTAATATTCCACAAGTGAAGTTTTTGTTATTTACTTGTTTTTCCTATAAAAGACACTGATGCTCATGGGTAAGTGTGTCAATGTGCTCTTGTTTTCTCAGTCACCAATCACAAGGATTCTTCTAGCTCATTTGCCCAGAGACTCTGAAATGGACTTCATTCCCATATGTAACCATGGGATGGATAGTCAATTCATATGATTTGCTTACCTGAGATTCTGACTAGACATCAGTCTTGATGGTTTCTTTTTTTGTGTGAGAAAGCTAAGAATGTACCAATGTGCAATGTAAGGCATCCTCTTTCTTCTGCCTGGAAAGTTCTCTCTGAGGACCTTTCTCATGTCAGCCTCCTCCTACTCATCCAGAGCCTCTCCTCACTCTTTGTTTGAGTCCCAACTTCCAATCTCTACATTTCATTCTTTTTGCCCATTACTTTCTAATTTACTTTATTAAATTCACCACTGTGCATTTTTTCTTTTATTCTTCTGGTAACTATTAATTGAAAATCTGGCTTCGGAATTTATGCAATAAAATGATAGGAGATAGTTGTTCATGACATTGACTCCAGAGTTCTGTTTATATTTCTTGGCATATGCTCAATAAATTAATCAAATAGTTACAATACAGGGATAGATGCATTGATAAAGATACTAAAAGCAAACAGAAAAACAACAAATGAAAGAAGTAAGGGGCACAAAGGCATAAAAGAAAATATCAGAGGCAGCAACATTATCGCTAAATCTTACAGGACAAATAGAAATTATCCCCACAAAAGAAAATGGAATACACTTTACAAAAGAAGTAAATAGAATCTGAAAAACATTTGGGTCACCCTATTTGGAAAAAAAATAGAGGTAGAGAAATGCGCCGTGTGTGTGTGTGTGTGTGTGTGTAAATATGGGGTATAAAATAATATTTATGAGTTGGTACTTCACTCATAAAGGTCTTGGTACTTCACTTAAGAGCTTGTGTCATTGTTTAAAAGAACAGAGAGAAGGGCTGAGGATATAGCTCAGTTGGTAGATTGTATTCCTAGCATGCACAAGGACCTGGGTTTAATCTCCAGCTTTACAAGAGAGAGAGAGAGAGAGAGAGAGAGAGAGAGAGAGAGAGAGAGAGAGAGAGAGTTATTTTTTGCTGTTTTTTATCTCTGAAATAGAGATCATATGAGCACCACCTTCTGAGTTCTAGATGTTAATCTGGCTAATATGTATAAATTATTGAGAAAGAGTCTTTCTACTTGTCAAAACTTGTAAAACTACCATTATATTAGTGTAGTAGAAGAAATTTCAGTCTTGAATTTCAGATTTAATAAAAGTGAGTAGTGTTTATTATACTCATATTGTGAACAACCATTTTAAATTCCACATAAATTAGAATAAATAATAGGTTGAAAACAGAGGTTTTCTATTGGAATAAACAAAAGATTAAAAGTGGTAGAATGGAATTAAATTCTTGAAAGAAGGAAAGTGCATCTCATGAAATTTGTGTTTATAAAACATGTGTGCTAAGAGCTCCATGCAGTTTTGGTGGTGCAATGTATCTAGAAATCAAGCCAAAATTATAAGTCTTTTTGTTCCATAAATCATTAGATATAATTTGGTAATGCTGACTTGGCTAGAAATGAGGGGAGATGATACATTATAGCATATAATGCTTAAACTAATGAATATCCATATCAAAAATGAAGAAAAAATGAATCTTCATATCACAGAGAGAAACTGAGATAGACCATAGACCTAAATTAACAGTAAAAATGGTGATATTTAGAAGAAAAAAGGAGGTCATCTTTGAGACATTGGAATTGGCAAAGAAAAAGCAAAACAATGTAAAATGGACATTATAAAAACACTGAATCTTAAACAAAAGCACTAGATATACAAAGAGATAAACTAAAAACCAGGAAAAAAAACCACAATGCATGTTATTGCATTGACTAATAATTTCTTTCCACAATCTGTAGGAAACTCATATAACTCAATGATAAAATGACAAATACATGTGACATGTGACAGGTAAAAGACAAATGGATGTGTCACCAAAGGGATAATCCAAGTGGAGCATAGGCACAGGAAATAAACCTTGATATCATTATGCTAATATTCATATTAAGTGAATGACTTGGGATAACAGTTCGGCAGTTTTCTTTTTCAAAGCTGCAATCATTTGCCATTTGATCCAGAATTTTTTCTCTTATTTACCCAAGAGAAAGAAAAAAAATGCCAGCACAAAGGTTTCCTTATGATTTTCAGAGCAGCTATGTCTATAATAGCCAAAATTGGGGGTAAAGTGTTCATTAACATGTAATAAAATGTGATGTAACATTTAGCAATAGACCAGAACCAATTACTGCTATCTTTCAAGTATTGATTTATCCCAAGATGTCATGTGATGCAAAAGAAACACACAAGTGCACACTTCCTATGATTCTAGTTATGTAAATTCCATAGCAGACAAATGTTTTTTATGGGAATAGCAATGAGGATAGTGACTGCCTGTAAGGTTTTGACCAACTGAAAATACAAGGAGCATAAGAAAAAATTTAAGGGTGAAGGAAATGGGGTGTCAGTATTTCTTAATTAAGATTAGGGATACACTGATTTGTATATTTGTCAGAGCTAATCAGACTATATATTAGGAATCTGTGCATTTTAATGAATGTGAATATACATCTACACATTTTTAAAAAATCATCATCCCCATCTTTTCCAAAAAAAGAAAAAAATAGAAGGACATGTGAAGAGAAACACATTGATCACATGTAGAATTTCAAAAGCATACATGCATTATAAAGAAGAAAACATTATTTACAAACTGCCATATTAAAATAAAAGAATATGGTATTAATTAACAAGAGCTGTTGATGCTACCATATGATATATAGTTTATCTTCTTGTAAAATATTCTCATATTTAAGATGTGAGTGTGTATCTTTCAGGATATTAATGTGCTGATTGTGTAGGAGTTTGACTTTATTCTGGAAACATTAGCTAAGAGGTTAGCATATCTTTTATACTTTTTCTTATGTAAGTGTTTGATTTTCTTCAGAAGCTGAACTGTCAAAAAAATCAATTGGTCATGAAATTCAACCACCTCTTCTTCAATAGAATCACTTTCTAAACAATCCAATCTAAGATGCTCTGTGAGGTTATCAGTGAAAGTGTTCTTCAAGGTCTACTCAAGAGTAGTGCTAAATAAATATATGAAAGATATATTTCATTGGGCAGATGACTGTTGAACCTGGGGCACCAAGAGTTGAGAAATATATGAAATATTTTTTTCCACTTTCATGGGTAGTACAGTGCCATAGGTGGCTGAAAAATACTGAGAATTAAGATCAAACTATTGATTTTGAGATTGAATCCTCTCATGCATCATGTCTATCTCTTATTTCACAGAGCTGAATGAAAGATTGAGAAGTACTTATTGCTATTCACCAAGGTGGAAATTACAAGCCATAACAGACCATGCTCTAGCACATATTCTCTACTGAGTAAAGGAGCTTTCAACTACTCACTGCCAAAACATTCAGGTGTGTGCCAGGATCACCAGAGGCAATGAATTGCTAAGCTCAAGAAAAAAGAAAAAAAATTTTCAATCAATTTGCTTGAGATTTTAATCAGAGTGTTATATCTTTGAAGAAAAGAAGTGGCAGTTAAGAGAATAATTTATTGGAGATATCAGAAATGAAAAACATAATTAGTGAAATTAGAAAAACATCAATAGGTGGGATGAGTACTAGAATGCTGAGTGCTGAACAGAAATTAATGGTGTGGAAAATTAGGGGGAGGAATTTTTTCTAGCACACAGTACATAAATATAAAATGGAAAGTAAATAGGAAAAGGAAAGACAGGTGAAGAATAGAAATAGAGGATCAGAACTCTCTGGCAGAGTTTCAGAAGTTGAGAATAAAGATTAGGATAGTGATGCAATGATTGAAGAAACGGAAGCTGAAAATTTCCCACAATGAAAAGAAGACACAGTCCTCATGTTAGTAGGTTAGCCAGCTCTGAGCAGGTGGGTAAGGGAAGGACAGTAAAGGGTGATGACCTGCAGGGAGAAAATCAGACATCTGCATCAAAGGGAGTCTATAGGTCACAGGACTGGTGACAATAGAGAACTTTATCAAAGTAGTCAAGAACAAAAGAAGCCCTTATGGGGCACACTTGCTTCAGGAGGAAGAAAACTAAGCCTATTGCTCTCAGCTCCAGAGATATTCAAAGTCAAATTAGTAGGAAAGTGGGTCTTATTCAAAGCCAGCTCTGGAGGAAGGTGGAGGGAAACAACAAAACACCTCATTGTTTCAAAAGTTCTATCTTCAAAAGCTCAGGGAGGAAGAGAGCTTTTAGAAAGGAGGAGGAATGCATGAGGACAAAGGATAAAATTTCACAGGTTTCAAACAGGTTTCCACTTTCAGAAATTTCACAGGTTTTAAATGAGTTCAGAGTCCCAGGAGCCTTCCTTAGCTTGTCTAAGGGAGCTAAACTTCCTGGGCCATCATCTGTATCTTTCAGTTTCAGAAGGGGTGGACTTCTAAGTTCTTTAAGAAACTTGGGTTTTGTAAGGCCCACGTTGAAATTCCTAAGGTGACCTGTTCATTCTGTCCTGAGCAGCTGTATTCTCCATCTTTTTAGTGAACTCCTGTCTGCCACTCCATGAGACTCCTGTGAGATTACAAAAGCCAGAGAGGATTCTTTCTGCAGTACTCAGATTAAATGACCTTATTGAGCATGAATTGTACTTAAAAGCAAAAAAAAAAAAAAAAAAAAAACCTACAATTTTTAAAGCATTGTGCATTTTTGCAAGAAAATCTTAAAAGCTAGCAGAGTGAAAATGTGGATTACCTATAGAGCAAAAAGGATCAGTAATTTCAGAACTATTGTCATCAATGTTTGGATCAAAAAAAATGAGCATCTTCTACAAAGAAATGAACAGAAGTTTGATTAAATAAATTCATGTTTAGAAAAATGGTTTTGAAGCTCACAATATGAAGGATGAATATAATGTCCACTCAGTAGAATATTTCATAAATTTATTTTCATGATTCCAACACATTCTCTGTTCCACTAAGAATGAACAAATAAATTCAGAAGAAAGAAAATATGCAAAAGCAAAAAAGAACATGATAATTTTTAATTATAAATAAAACATCTAAAATAAAAATTTTAAATTACACATGTTCTGATGCTAATTTAGAAGGGGAACTTGACCAACTATGAGAGAAGGGGTGTGGTGAATTACCTATCTTTTGAGAACATTTATATATTCTTAGGAATATTCAAGCATGAAGAGGTTTGTGAATGAAAGAAGTCAAATTATCAATATTTTGAACATCGAAAATATTTAATTCCTTCACAGGAAAGCCTACAGTTAAATATTCAGTAATCTTATTACGTGTACTAGTCAGGGTTCTCCAGAAAAAAAAAAAGAACTAATCAGGTCTAGAGAGATCTACCACATGGGACTGAATTGTGCGGTTTTGGGGGCTGAGGTTTCAAGATCTTCAAACCAGAAGTCAAGGAAAACCACTGTTGTCATCCTCATCCAACCCTGTGAACAAAAGAACCAGGGGAGTCAAGAGTTTAAGTCTCTTAGTATTAAGTCCTGCACAGCAAGAGCACAGAAGCCCAAGCACAGGAGAAGATGGACACTTCAGCTAAACAGAGCAAATCCCTTCTCTACCTTTTGGATCTAAATAGATTGAACAGTGGATTCAATAATGTTCACCTGTATTAGTGAGAGCAGTCTTCTTTGCTACATCTATCCATTCAAATGCCAATCTTTTAAGAAATCACCTTGTTGACACAAATAGAAAAGAAATTTTACCAGATATCTAGGCAACCCTGAGCCTGGTCACATTTAAACATAACATTTATCATCCCATGATTGCTCTGCTCTACTACTTCTGTAGGGAGCTACTCTTCTTGTTGCCACTTCATATGTAACATTCCCAAGTAATCTTGTGAGTTAAGATGTTGGCCCCAGTTCCAAATAGGAACCTGTAAATCATTCATCAGAAATTAAAGAAGGTAAAAAGGAATGGGGGACATAAGGTACTGGGCAGTTTTCTTAATAAATTGAGCCCAGATTCTTTGGCTTAAATCTCTCTAAAGAATTCAATTGTATGGCTTAGCAGCATAGATTTATACTGTGATATATATAGCGATTTACCATTCAAAAAATCAGAGCGCAAACTATTATGGAAGAAGAGAACTGTTATTAGAGAACCAACCTTCAGCATTTACCATTCTTTATTTTCCACTATTTATATTTCCCCATGATTCTTGAGATTATGTTAAATTCAACCATGAAACAGTGATCAGTATTAATAATTTATAACAGTGATACTAATGATAAAAATAAGTATTAATGATTTATTTTTGTCATTTTTTTAAGTTAGTGTACATTCAATAAACATTTGTGAAATGATTATAAGAGCAGATAAGTGTCCAAGAGAGGGGGCTAAAGGCAGGTCTCCATGATTACTTAAAAATTAACAGAGTGAACACCATGCCTTTTAAACCTTTTTAGCACCCATGGTGCTTATTTCTCAAAAAGTGAATTGAAATGATTGTGTAGCCCAGTAGTTACACAGATTCTTGGATTTCAATTCTAAAGTAGATTCTGGACAGTAGAAAAGAAAGAGAATTGCTATATTATTTTTCTTCAGGAATATAGGAAGATCCTTGATGTTTTTCTAATATACTTAAACCCTGGAGGCAACTTTTCTTATTAGTTATTGCATCTATGATTTAGTTGTTCTCAAAGATGATTAATAATTTTATAGGGAAAATAAGAGATATGTTTTAAAAAATATAATTTCTAGTAGGTGAAATAAAAATAAGAAATGAATAAATTCCTCCATACGTTTTTTTTACAATGTATCCCAATGATTTATGGGTTTTGGTGAGTGATTTTGTGTATGCATGTTGATGTATGTATACATGCATGTATATTCCCAAGCACATGTAGTCTCTGTTCTGGAGGAAAAATATACTCCAGGGTTTTGTAAAGAATTGAAAACTCATTCTTATCTCTGTCAGGGTAGGAATATGATATCTCTAATAAGCATATGATACATTCTTTGGCAAGATTGTTGAAGGCACTGCAGTTATCTGCAGGTATTTCTTCCAATTAGGAAAGGTAACCAAGGAAGGATTTCGAAGGAGCGTTGTGCTGTCAGGAACAGATGGAAACCCTAAAAGTAGAAGTGGAAGAAAACCTAGGTGTGGATGTATTAATAGAAAGTTAAAGTTGTTATAGCACACAGGAAATGCGAAGAATGAGAAAGGCATAGAGTTTATGGTGGGAACTCTCAGTTTGTCACAATTACCGGTCTTCGGAAAATCACTAGAACATATGTTAAATGGGATGTCGCTTACAGACAGTAGGGTTGGTTCACTGTAGACTAAGATTTTCAACCATCATAGCAATGATTGCAAGCATAAATGTATCTGTTCAGCCCAATGAATTTCACAATTTTAAATGTGTGAGGTTCAAGTTTCTTTAATTATATGCTAATGAATTTATGAGGAGCTATGAGGGAGTGGTGTCAGTGTCCTGCTCCTGCTGGTTGTAGTAGAAGGGGGAATCAGCATTTCAGTTTCAGGGTCATATAGGAATTTGACTCTGGTATTTTCCAGGACACTGCTTCTATTTTTATTGAGTGAGAATAGTAAATACTCTAAACTTGCTCCTCCAGCCATCTCAATGAACTTATTTATTCTCTGCAAAATGAAAGCTTAAAAATGCATGCAGATATTTTCTCCATTGATTTTCCCTTCTTTTTCTTTTTTTCTTTTCTCATCTTTTCCTTCAGTAAGCTCTACTTTTCCCTTCTATTCTCATCAAAAAGAAACAGGAAGCTTGTCTACACCATAGGAGAAAGGACCTTGGGAGTAGAGGAAGAAAAGTGGAGATATAAGGTGAAGAAAACAGTTAAAGGTGTTTGGAGATTGGTAATATACAACAAACAAGTACATTTTGAGAAAATAAAAATTTTGGGGTATAATGGAGGTATTGATACAAGCTCACTTTTTAAATTTTAATTATTTTGATTGGCACAATATTTATACATATTTATAAGCTATTATGTGTTGTTTTGACTCTTGTACATATTGGGTAGTGATCAACTCAGGGTATTTAGCATATGCATCTCTTTATACTATTATAATTGTTTATGCTGAATATATTCAAAGTCCTTTGTTCTTTCCAGACATGGTGGCCCACATCTTCAGAACAACTGACTAGGGAGCTTGAGGCAGGTAGATCACTTGAGCCCCTGAATTTGAGACTAGCTTGAGCAACAGAACTCCATTGAAACCTTGCTTCAGTATCTTTCCTAATTGGAAGCAGTACCTGCAGTGCTATCAATAATCTTGCCAGAGAATGCACCATATGCTTATTAGAAATATCTTATTGCTGTCTTGCCAGGAATAAAATGGATGAATTTTTCATTCTTCAGAAAACCCTGAGGATATTTTGCTTGCTGAGTGGAGATTATATGTGCATGGGAACACTTACACAAACCTTCTCTACTGTAACTATTTTGACTATGTACTGTGTTACTGTTAATTATATGCACCCTGGTGTGCCATAGAAGACTATAAAAGCTTACTCCTTCTGTCTCCCTGCAAAATTTTGTCCATGGATCAACCTTTCCTCCTTCCTAATGTCTCTACTCTCCTTCGTCTCTGGTAGCCACTGACTACTCTCAACTTCTATGAGATCATTTTTTGTTTGTTTGTTTAAATTTGATATATGATTGAGGTTATATGTTTATCTTTCTATGTCTGATTTATTTCACTTGACATAAGGTCCATCCAGACTATTCAAAATGACAGTATTTTATGCTTTTTTATGATCTGAAAAATATTCCACTCTGTACTTATGCATTACATTTTCTTTATCCATTTGCCCATTGAGGGTTACTTAGGTTGTTCCCATATTCTGGCAATTAGGAATAGAGCTCCAACACACATGGAATGTAGGTATCTTCATAATATGTTGATTTCATTTTCTTTGGACATATGCCCAGGAATGGGATTGCTAGCTCACTCAAAAATTCTAGTTTTTTGAGGACCCTCACCACCTTGGCAGCTATACTAATCTATAATCCCACCAACAGTATATAAAAGTTATTTTTCCTCTACACTGTTGCCTCCATTTGTTATTATCCTGCCTTTTTGACAATGGCCATCTTAATTGGGGAGAGATGATATATTAAGCAACAGAAATCAACAGAACAAAAAACAATCTAAGAATTGGTAAAAAAATACAAACTATGCATCTGGCAAAGGATTAATAACTATAATATATAAAGAACTATGGTTTGAAGTTGTAGCTTGGTGGTAGAGTGCTTGCCTATCACATGTGGGGCATTGGGTTTAATCCTCAGCACCACATATAAATAATTAAAATAAAGATGTTGTGTCCATTTATAACTATATATATATATATATATATATATATATATATATATATATATATAACTAAAACAACTCAATAGCAAGCAACTAATAGAATTAAAGTGGACTAAAATCTGAATATTTCTCTAAAGAAGATATGTGTACTCATCTCCAACAGATGCATAAAAACTGCTCAACATTGCTACATTTTTGATAAATGCAAATGCCCCCCAAAGTCACTTTTTAACATATACATACAAATAGATTTTGAAATAATTATGATTGTGTTAAAGTGTATAACATACTTATATTTTATTGCTATGCTCTCTGTGAAAGTCTAGAAACTATAAGCATAATGAATACACCAGTCTATCAATTAATGAAAAGGAAGTTTGTGTTACTATATTTTTTAGATTACTTAGGACAATTCAATAACTTTAGGAATCTGCCCAGCTTCCTCTTTATTAGACTAATTGGACCAAAGTTAAACCCATTTCATAAATTATTAAGGTTTAGTATTAATTATATAATCACCCAAACTTATGAGGTTTTTATCAGTATTGTCAGATCTAGGCTTAGAAATGAAGTAAAAAAATTATAGCTTTAAGTAGTCATAACAAATTCATTAGAAGAAGTGCTCCAAATATTCACTTGCTTTTATGGAATTGTACAGTCTTGAAAATGGACAAGAAATGTTTGGTTCCAGATATTAAACTAATTATACTCTGTTCATTTCATCAATCCATATTTTCTAAGGGTTCATGTTGACAAATGAAAAAAAAAATACTATTTTGACCATCTTGCTTATAAAACATTTTGAAAAAGTGGATCAATTACAGTATCTTAGTTCCTTAGAAGAAGCTGTTTAGAAGTATCACAATGACCAGCTCTGAAAAACCCTCAGGTTTTATTTTTCCCTTTATGTGAGTTAAGAAGGATGAGCTTTGGCAGATTAAAATAAGAAATATAAATTCTACCTAGTGTTCAAATCAAGTTTTTAAACTAATACAATATTCCAAAGAACTAGGTTAATGCTTATTTATGGAAGTAAAGTGGTGATTATTCAAATCGCAACTTCAATATTGTTTTCATTTCATTAACAGACTGGAAAGACTCAGAAATCAGAAAAGACTCTTCTTAGAATTCTATGAAACTGAGATCAAAATTGGTGATAGTTCTTTTATTTCCTCTGCATCAACATTTTCCTAATTTCCTCCTATTTTGTTGGATGAAGGTAATCAGGCTACTGATTGAAAAAAATTTTGATTTGGGATATCTGTTTGTAGACAGTTCCTTAAAAAATTATCATTTTTTATAACTGTAATATCATCAACTAGGCAGAGAAAACAAGCAAAAATAAGTGTTCCTTTTATTTCTCTTGTTTTTAACACTCACAATAAAGCAGACTATCTTTTAAATGGACTATCTGGAATAGTCAAAATGGTGTAATGAAATATTCATGACTATTTTCCTAACTTAAAAGAAGAGAACACAGAGGATCAGAGAAACCATGAAATATGCCAAAAGTCTAGGAGTCACATAGTGAGGTGAGGGAGCCATGATTATTGCAACATAACAACATATTAGTTTAATGATTTTACTTGATTTTGTTATTATTCTAAAGGTTTAAAAACCTTCATTCATTGTATAGCTAAGCACTTTTTTAATTAATTTAATTAGTCTGATTCAAAATTCATATAGGTCACTCTTAAACTAGAAACAAAAATCTGTTTTGTGGTGGAACTGTGTTTATTGATTAGGGATAACAATGACATGTGGGTTAAAATTATATATATATATATATATATATATATATATATATATATATATATATACACACACACACACACACACACACACACTAATTTCATAATACTTTGACCTTTTACATATTATTTTAATCTTATTTTACTTTGGTCAGCATGCATTAATTGTGCATTAATTGTTTGTTTTCTGTGATATTTCAATGCATTCATACATTGTGCACTGGTGAAATTCAGCCTCCCTTTATCCAACCTCCCTCATCCTCTTCCCTTCTTTTGTAATCATTACTCTACATTTGGATTGACTTATTTTAAACGTCCACATATGAGATATAACTTATCTCTCCATGTCTGATTTATTTTACTTAACATAATATAAATTCCTCAGAAAACTAAAACTATATCTATCATATGATCCAGCTATACAAATCTTGGGTATATATCCAGAAAAAAAAATGCATTCAGCATACCAAAGAGATACCTGCTTGCAAATGTTTACTACAGCACCCTTCATAAGAGCTATGATAAGCAATCAACCTAGGTGCCCATGAAGGGATGAATGGATAAAATAAATGTGGTATATATGCACAATGAAATATTATTCTGCTGTAAATAGAATGGAATACTGTCATTTACAGCAAAATGGATGGAACCAAATGAATCTTATTGATAGTCCTTTTACTATCAAAAGAATTATCAGTCTTCTCACTTTTGGAAATGACTATTTTTACTAATATCAATCATGTCCTAAATATCTAAAATTAAATACCGTTAGGCCACTTACTGCCTATCATTAATGTTTAGTTTTAAAAGGACTCAGGAAAATGAAATATATATATTTTTAGTTCATGCAAATTATTACAAAATGTGGTCTCTGTGTATATTTTAGATTTTACAAACCACAACTGCTTAGTTCATACTTAACCAAGCATAAATTGTTTAAATTATTTTGAAGTGCAACATACAGAAAGGAACACAAACCATGAGCAAGAACTAAAATATCTTCATTTTCTCAATTTTTATCTACCTCCTTGTCTCCAAAATTAGCCATTACCTCTAGATTTGATTTAGTTTAGTTTAGTTTTGTCAATTTGGGGCATCAATACAAACAAAATGATCCATGTTGCATTCTACATCTGGTTTATTTCACTCAGAATAATTGTAATGAGATTTATTAATTTTGAAAGTCAATCAATGCAATTGAGAACTCTGTAACATAAAGGGGAAATGAATGATACTTTCAGCAAATTGAAGTAAAATATTTCGTGAAATTTTAAAAAATGGCAATAAAAAAAATTACGACACTTGAAATAGAAATAATGAATACTTTAGTAAAAATGCACAGATGTCCAAAAGTTTCAATGCATCTTCAATTTCAAAAATAATATGAAATATTTTGTTGTTTCAAAAATAATATGAAATATTTTGTTATTAAAGTTGAATCAGTACCATCATTATTTTAGTTTATTATATTTTTAAGGTAGTGAAGTTGACATAGCTTGATTATCAGTATGATACAAATCATTTAAGACATCATTTATAGATTCTTAACTTTATTTAAAGACTTTAGTTTCTTAGAGCTCCAGAACAAATTACCCCAAATTGGGTGGTTTATGTGTATAGAAATTTATTATCTTGCATTATGGGATATTAGTAGCCTGAAATCAAGGTATTAGCAGGGCCAGGCCCTCTTAATGGTACTAGGGAAGGTTTTTTCTTGTGTCTTTTTAATTTTTGATGTTTTCCAGCCATTCTAGGTGTCTTGGTTAAAAAACAGGTTTATTAATCCAGTTTCTGTCTCTCCCAGAGTGTATGTGTATCCTCACATGACTTCAAAGGATGCTAACCATACTCTAATCCAGAGTGGCTGCATTTTAGCCCAACTAAATTTCGTCTGATAAGCCCCAATTTCCAAATGTGGTCAAACCTGAGGTTCATGAAGATCATGAATTTGGAAAGACACCAATCAAACCATAAAGTCCATTTAAATGCATGCAAGCTTATGTTTTTAAACAGTATCACTTATCTTCAAAAACATTGAAATCCTGTTTTTAATTAAAATAAAACCAGTAATTTTGTAAAAGAACATTCAACATTCATGTCATTTTACTTTAAAATATTCATTTAAAAATATTAAATATAGCTAATATTTATAAAATGCTAATAATATCTAAAGAAATGTATTTATTTTATACTTATCTATTTTATAGTAATTTATTCTATGCTTTGTTACATATTTATGAAACATTTTCAAATTATATGTAATCAAAGAGTCCTCTATACAAAGTTGGATTGATTTAAATCAAAGTCACACATTACTAGATTACTTATATTCTATCACTACTCTTGATCAGGTTGACTTGGTTAAATGTGATAATCACTATTGGTATTATTTCCAAAGCTTCTTGTAAGCTCTTTTGTATATAAAAATGTACAATATCTGAATATAAATATTGTTATTAATTTCAAAATAATAACCTTGGAGCTTTTTATGTTGAATTATTTTAGTCCCTTACAATATTTTTCCCATTGTACTTTTCAGATATTTTCATTTAAAATATTCTTATACACATTTTTTATTTTAAAACATAATTACTGTATATAATATTTAGATAACATGGTTATGTCATAACATTATCTATTTATCAAGGCCAAATGCATTTGGAAATGCAAGAAAATAAATATACATTCTTTTAAGTCAATGACATTGTCCTTAGGTAAACAAGAATGACATTCATTATGTAGTGGCCAGCACATAACCTCCCTGACAGATGCCACCAAAGCTCTGTCCTAACCAGTAGAAACGTAGACAAATGATTCAGTTGTTTATTTTTTTAAATCTCCTATTGATATTTTAAAAATTATGGTTTGTAAAATGGCATGACTGCAAATTAGTTTACTTTTAATTGAATATCAAATGAGTGGGGATTATTTACTCAAATTGACTGGTGAATAATGAAAAATAAAGCTGATTAGTGAATGCTGTATTTTATGAGAAACTATCTGACCTAATGTGGATAGTCATGTAAACCACACTAATTATTAAAACTGACAATTAACATAGCACACAACAGTAATTGGAGACATTTTGCTATTCATTACTGAGAAACTTGTATTTGATTTATCAGTATATCATCAAAGTATACATGCACACCCCATTCTCCTTGAAAAATATTTTTCTAATTTCATTATCCTGTTTGCTAAATTGACTTTAAGAGAATATTTAGTTACTCTGAGTGTACATTATATGTATTTTACTAATGAATAACTTCATCAAACACATGATGAGCTAGGAAGATATAATTTTAAAGAAAATTTTATTAAAAATTATTTATTTCAAATGTAATTATTTAACTCAAGACCAATGCATCTTTTTTATTGCTTAATATTGATGTTTCTATAGTATTCATTTTTTTGAATTCTATAATTTTTATATGTTGTTTTATATATACATGAGAGTAGGATGTATTTTGAAATATTATACATACATGGGGTGCAACACAGTACAATTTTAATTCCATTCTTGTGGTTGAACATGATGTGGAGTTATACTGGTTGTGTTTTCATATATGAGCATAGGAAAGTTAATTCAGTTTCATTCTACTGTCTTTCTTATTTTTATTCCCGCCTTTCATTCCCCTTTGTCTAATCCAGTCAACTTCTATGCTTCCCCTCTCTACCCTTTCTTGTTATTGGTTAGTGTTCATATATTAAACAGAACTGTTGACCTTTGTTTATTGAGAAATGGCTTATTTCACTTAGCATGATATCTCCCTCTCCATTCATTTAGGAGCAAATACCATGATTTCATTCTTCTTTATAGCTGAGTAGTATTCTATTGTGTATATATACCACATTTTCTTCATCCATTCATTTGTTGAAGGGCACCTAGGTTGGTTCCATAACTTGGCTATTGTGAATTGAGCTGCTATAAACATTGTTGTGGCTGTGCATGGTATAGGCACAAAAATAGAATTGAAGATCAATGGAAAAGAATAGAAGACACAGAGCCATACCCACATAAATATGTCATCTCATACTAGAAAAGATCACCTCTCCAACACAACATGCTGGAAAAACTGGAAATCCATATGTAGTAGATTGAAATTGTACCCCTATATCTCACTCTACACAAAACTCAATTCAAAGTGGATCAAAGACATTGGCATTAGACCAGAGATCCTGCACATACTAAAAAAAAAAGTATGCCCAATGCCCCATCATATTAGCCCAGGAACAGACCTTTTTAATATGACTCCTGAGGAGCAAGAAGCAAAAGCAAATCCAAGAATCAATAAATGGGATGGCATCGAACTAAAGACTTCTCCATAGCAAAGGAAACAATCAAGAACATGAACACAGAGCCTACAGAATGGGAGAAAATCTTTACCACCTGAAGAGCAGATGGACCATTAATATCCAGGATATTCAAAGAACTCAAAAATTTAACACCAAAAAATCCCAAATAACCCAATCAACAAATGGACAGAGGAACTGAACAGGCTTCACAGAAGACATACAAATCATCAAATAATATAGGAAACAATGCTCAATATCTCCGGTGATTAGAGGAATACAAATCCAAACTACACTGAGATTCCATGTTCCTCCACTCAGAATGGCAATTATCAAGTATAAAAGTAACTATAAATGCTAGTGAGGATGTGGGGAAAAATATTGGATGCTGATTCATAATGGTAATGGGAAGGGCATGGGAGGAATAGAAGAACTCTAGATAGAGCAAGGGGAAGAGAGGGGAAGGGAGCGGGCATGGGGTAGGAAAGACTATGGAATGAGACAGAAACCAACACCCTAAGTACATGTATGAAGACACAAATGGTGTGATTCTATTGTGTACAAGCAGAGATATAAAAAATTGTGCTGTATATGTGTACCATGAATTGTAATGCATTCTTCTATGATATATAACAAATTAGAATAAATTTAAAATAAAATAAAATATTCACTTATACATTGCTGGTTGAAATGCAAGTTGGTACAACCACTCTGGAAAGCAATAAGGAGATTCCTTAGAAAACTTGGAATAGAACCATGATTTGATCCAGTTCTCCCACTCCTTGGCTTATATACAAAGGATTTAAAATGTGTCTCTCTTAATAAGACCAACATTAAAATTCTTATTTCATAAACTAAGAAAATATTGATTAGATCTACAATACTAAGTATTTCTTGATACAGCTTCAAAACTTACTGTGCAATATGCCTCTGCTAACAAAGTTGTCCAGAAAGCTTCAGAAACACACCAAACACAGAGTTTACAAAATCTTAATTTATGAGATGTTTCTCTATTGTTTTTAAGCTGAACAACTACAAATAAAACTCTTATTTTTGCATCTAGAAAGTATTCATATTCAGAAGAGGCATTCCTTCCAATGTCCCATGCAAATTATAGACCTTAGTTTCAATTGTTGAATAAAAGAACATGAATAAAAATTCTAAATATATTTTAATCTTGTATCACTTTGTTTAAGCAGAAAAATCTATCTTAAGTTTTAATTAAATTTGCATGTTTTTATGCTTCCAAAGGGGAATATTTTATTTGGAGAACAAAACAAAACACTTCCATGCAAAATGAACAAAACCTCAATACTTGGTTTCTTTTATTATTGGAAAATAGAATGGATGTACTTTTTTCCTCTTCCTCCTGTTGAGTAAAAGTAAAACCTCTACATAAAAGATAAAAAGGCTGTGGGAAGCAGAAGGAAGTCAGAGGGGCTAGAAATCAGAGAACCCAAGGACTGACACTGTAGTGTCACTCGGGTTTTCTTTTTGCCTCATGCATTTCAAAGTAGGAGTTGAAGAAGCCAATAACCTGCAAATGTCAATGAACATGGACAAGGAAAAACCCCAACACAAACATTCCTCTCTAGACAAAGAACCCTGGAAAGGTCATCAAGCCCAACAGACATGTTTGACACTGGCTGCTCTACTCAGGCCAAACAACAACCAGCTCCTTAGCTTCACCCCCATTCATTCCAGTGAAGCTTGAAGACAGATCTTTGTCATATATCCTGGTGATCTTAAAGAGATCCTTCAACCCTTAAGCTTCAAACCAATTCCTGGTTATTTCAGGAAAAAAAAAACAGTCAGGGAGCTGGGATTATCACTCCATGGGGTGTAAGAAAGACACCTTCACATGCTGTATCAGTATAGACCTCATGGGAATCTTGAACTTCCACTCCATCTTGCAGGAAATGTCCTGATCATCTTTGGGAGAGGAGTTTCAGAAAAAACAGTAGAAAGTCAAGATTTTCTTAAGACATTGTGTCAACTTGATGTTCCGCCTAAGTGAGTCATAGAAGGTCACAGGGGAGCAGGAATGGTTCACTACTAGCATTCCTTGCCTGGAATGTATTCAGTGGAGGCATATTGGGGAGCTAGAATTTTCACCTCTGCCCAGCAGTTGTGAGAATGCCTAGGGACTTAACAAGGATCATTTGGGAAATCTGGACTTTTATTCATATATTGCCAATCTCCTGGATATGATGTGCAAGGTGTTATCTTAGGGAGAAAATGACAAAAGATTATGAAAGAATGATACTGTTTCTATAACCACACATGCACCTACAAATCTCAAAGTTTAATTTTAAAAAGTTGAGTTTTATGACCAGGTGCAGTGGTTCACGTCTGTAATCCCAACAACTTGAGAGACTGAGGAAAGAAGATTGCAAGTTTGGACTAGCCTCAGCCATTTAGCAAGGCCCTAAGCAACTTAGCAAGATCATATCTCAAAATAAAAAATAAGAAAGGGCTGAGGATGTGGCCCAGGGATAAAGTGTCCCTGAGTTCAATTCCCAGTAAAAATAAATAAATTAATAAAAGTTTAATTTTATGGGTATATTATCCATAAGATATTAACAATTTATATTGTTTTATATTAACAGTTTTTTCTTCAAATTATAATAATTGTTTTTTAAGGTTTTACTTTTGTATTTTGATATTCTGACAAAATATCTGAAATTGGGAAATTTATAAAAAATCCTATGGGAGGGGAGATTTGACTATAGTTTTGGAGGCTAAAAGTCCAAGATAATGCATCCATATCTTGTGAGGATCTCATGTTGTGTCATACCTGGCAGAAGGTATCACACAGCAGGAACATGTGTGAGAATGAGAGTCAACAGATTAGAGAGACAGCAAGAGAGTGAGCTGAGAAAGCCACTCAATTGATAATAACCCATTCTTGTGGCAATCAGTTCAGAGTGGCAAGACCTATTCTACTCCATTGAGATGGCATTAATCACTTCTAAGAGTGGTTATTGTGCATGACTTCATCACCTCTGCTAGGTCTCACCTGTTGAAGATTCCACCTACTTTCTACACCTACAAACTGGGGACTAAGCCTCTAGCACATGAACCTACAGGAGACAACACCCAAATCATAGTTCTATTACTACACTTGGATGATCAGATGATAGCTTTCAAAACAAATTTTATTGTGTTATATTGTGGTAAAACAAAACTACATTATTTTATTAACATACCTTGCAAACAGAATGTGGATTTCCAGAGTATCCGGTCAATAATTCTTTCTTTATATCCCCCCAAAACAGAAATTTTCAGTCCCTGGTAAAGGGTAAATTTTGAGTTTGGACACAGGTGTGATGGTGGTTATAAATGATCAGTGACCCAGCACCTACATAGGGAAAAAAAAGAAAGAAAGAAAGAAAAAAAAAGAAAGAAAGAAAGAAAGGAAGGAAGGAAGGAAGGAAGAAAGGAAGGAAGGAAGGAAGATAGCAAATGCTAGGCCAATCAACTCCAAATAATCAAAGCAACAGCCTTCACAAGTAAAAGAAAATCCCAGCACAAAATTTAAAGAATGAAATAAAAATAATGAGAGGATGAAAAAGAAACAAACCAACCTTGATGTTGGAAACTGTAATGAAATTTCACACAGCCGAAGAGGGTAGTAATTAACTTTCTCAAAAAATGTTTCTGAGCTCTATGAGTAGATGGGATCTATTAAATGGTCCTGACACTGATAAAGCAGTAATAGTAATTTGAGGCATGACTCATTAGAAAATTACTATCTCATACATAATTCTAAAAGAGATGTACTTTAATAACTAAAATAATGTACCTATCCTATAGGTTTTTAAGAGATCAAATAAGGCAATTTGTAAAGACTGGTCTTACATGTCATATAGATCCAATAACTTTGATTATTTTTATTGATAGCTTTTTCACTCAAGTGTATAAAGCAGTCTCCTTGGGCTGATTTATTTTATTGGTTTTCCCATAATCCACCATAATTTTACCACTGTACTTTATTAACACAGCCACAGAATTTTTCTACTATCCTAAACCAGAGATTTATTGCCCTACCCAACAAAAGTAGTTGGAATTTTTGGTGACTTTTGGCATGCTAATACATTACTTTCTAAACTCATTATTCCCTTTTTTTCTTTAAACCATTTTATTTTCCTTTGATTCTGTTTTCTATGTACATTTCCAGTTATTTCAGAGCAATCTATTAAAAAGATAAACCTTTGTCATAAGGCAAGTGGCTAATGTGTGGTTATATTCTTGGAAAAAAATAGAGTTTTTTCTTTGCTTTGTTCCAGAACCGCATTTTCCTAATTATTCTAGCATTATACAAACTCTAGAAATCTAGTAATATAAGTTTTCCTACTTCATATTCAAGATTACCTCAGTTTTTCAGCTTTTTTTGTCTTTTTAACTAATATCACCATTGACTTACCAAATTTGCACATATAAACAAACTGTCGGAATTTGATAGAAATCACACTGAATACAGTAATGAATTTCGAGGATAGTGGTATCTGAACAAAATTTTAAAAAGCCAATAATGGTTATAAATGTCTCTCATTTATTTAGAAGGTCATTAATTACACGAGTTTTATTACAAAAATTTGACATATCCCTTGTATATTCTTTCCAGATATTTGAAATTTTGATACCACTAATTATATTTAAATACTTATTTTATGATAATTGTGACACTTTTTGGAAGTGATTCAATATATTGGCCTGGAAACCAGGACTTGTTGCATTAACTTATTGTTTCAAAAATATATTTATAGATTGCTTCTATCTGACACACAATCCATCTTAAAAATCAGTTTAATCTGATTTCCATTTTTTACCACATTAATGAGATCTAAATCTGAAATATATCCATATAAATGTTACCAACCAATCACCTATTTGACTTTTTTGCTGAAGTCTTATTTATGAAGCTGATCTTTTAATGGCTTTAGATACTTTAAAAAAAATAAAACAGCTATTCTTTCCAGATTTCTGAGAGTACATTTTGCTATCAAGTAGACTTTTACCTTTAGCCTATAATCTCTATGTGAAATTATTTCTTGTTTTTTTCTAGCTGAGCTTGAAAATAAGCTAACCATTTTCTATAGATTTATGCTCTATTTGTGTCAGAGATGGAAATAATGTAGAATGTTATATAGAGTGACTTGGATGTTTGAAATCTTTTCTAAAATTTCAACTAGATAATTTTCAAGAAAAGTTTATTTTCAAATTTACTTATTAAAATACTTTTAAACCACCTGGGTATATTTGAATGTAAAGTAACATTTTCTTATAAGTATTGTTGGAGAAGGCAGTGAATTTCTTAAATTTATTAAGTTTATTGACTGATTCTCTTAAGAGAATCGAGCCTCTCCCAATCCTCTGATGATTTATAAAGTGATTAAGTCACTGACAGCAATCTTAAAATTAGATGAAATCCAATTTGTCCCACATGCTCTAATTTTTAAATAAGTTTCAGTTATAGGTGAAATGAGGGTTCATAATCATGTACTGAACAATTTTCTCATTACCAAATTTAGAGAGAGTAGTAAATACAGGCAAAGAGTCATCCACACGTCCATTTTTTAAATATTTATAGGGTACTATGTGCTTTTAATGTGCCACTAGCTGTGCTAAATTCTGATAAAATGGCAAAGAAGGAAACATGATGAAATGTTCACACTAGTGCCCAAATTTCCAGTTGGGACTGGTTCTGTTGGCGGCAGCCAGTTCTCTAGCTTCAACTGTGGACCTGTGATCAGGATTCTCCTAAGAGGCCAGTTCTAATGGGAAATTGGATAGTTCTGCAGAGTGAAACAGGATAGGATCAGGGACACCTGCTGACAGTGGCAAAAACAACAACAGCCTTTTATTTCTCATTGGTTTTAAAATTATAAAAATAATTTTATGTATGATTTTAAGTATAGTGGTTGATGTAAAGTGGAGTGAAAACCTGGCTCTACAGAAAAAATTTTCAATGTTTATATGCCTTTGCCCCGTCACATAAGCATTCTATTTGGGAGATGACTCTTAGAACTGGTATTTACTAATTTGGGGAAAAGAGTGTCACAACTGCCATTTCCAGGCTAAGTTTTAGAAGAAATAATTATTTTACAAGATCTTGAAAAACACATCCACTCTTCCTCCTGGAATAATAAGTTCTCTCAAGGAACTTTGAAGATCACCTTTGCTTTGAAAAATGATGATATAACACACTACATATTTTAAGTATTCAGCAGATAATAACCGTCAAGCTTTTATCATTAATTTTAAATTGTCTATTAGAAAAGAAACGCATACTCAGCATTAGTAGGACATTGCTATTTTATTTACATGCATTTCAAGGTAACAGGGAATAGTCCACTCACGCTCTCTTTGTGAACTGTTAAGAGAAATAGTATAGTGGATAGAACTCTACTGAAAGAGAATATAAATAAAAGTGGTGAAATCCTCCATACAATTGATATCATGGGTCATCCACAATGAGTCTTGCTTCCCTCCCCACATGTTAAAGTTTGAACATTAGAGAAGCACACCGAGCCAAGCATATAAAGCAGGGTTTATTTAAAAAGAGGTAACATTGACTTTTCCCAGGAGGGATAAGGGGGCCACAGCTGGTATCTTGTTATCCTAAGAAGTGAGGTGTCTGCCCTTTTTATATGCCCTAGGCTTCCTTTGTGCTCCTGCTTTTTCCCCCTAATCTTTCTCCTTCCTGCATACATGACTAAGCCCAGAAATGCTCAGTGAGATGGCCCAAAGGTGGGAAACAGGCGGGCTGAAGGGGCAGGATGGAGTAGACAAGGACACATTAACAACCTTATAGCTCCCTGTAGGGAGGGGCAATTCCTGGGACAGGGTACATTAGCAACAGGTTGGAGCAGGGGCAGGTTCTTGGTAAGGGTGGAGGAAGGGCTCTGGAGGAATTAACATCTCAATTCCTCAGGGAACAGTCTCCAACTTCCTGAACTCCTTCAAAATTGGCCTCCTGGATTGGACCTGACTGGATTTACCTATCTATACTGACTGCCTGTCTAATTCTGGCTTCACAATCACAGTAACACCTATTGAATTTACTCTCTAGATCAAATTATTAGAAATTGTAAACCAATAGTGTATAAAGTGGTAAAATAAAGCTCTCAGTTAACATTCTATTCAGACATCTCCCTAAAGATAATTTAATTCTAATAAATTTATTTTAACAACATTTATTTTATATTGATGTATGGTAAAATGAAAATGATTCCTTATTTTGATGTGATGCAAATTATTATTTTTTAAATTACAGAAAATTTTAAAGTAAACATGTTAAAGTCCAATGATTGGTTCAGGAGACCACATGATATTAAAAAAGAATAATTAATCAATTTTTCTATTTCCATAATTATGTTTCTTCACTCCATATTTTATTGTTTCTTCACTTAATAATAAAGATACAGATGAATCAAGCTCATCTTTTCAAACTCTTCCGACAAATAATGCAAAGTAACCTGAAGTGTTTGCTTTAAATGGTTATTAAAACTAAAATTTCTTTGTCAATCCTTCAAGATCCATTCTCTTATTTCCCAAACCGAAACTGATCATATTGCACTATGGCCAATATTATTAGCTTCTACTAGATGTATATATAGCTGGATATGGTATTTTTTTTTTTTGATATGGTCTACTCTAGTTAGCTTGGATCACTGTATTCTTACTTACACTATGGGGGTGCTGATTCTTAGTGAATTATGCATCTGTGTGGTATGCAAAGCTGCCCTGCACTTTTTTCTCCATAGGAATCAAGCTTGCCTAGGACTTGCTATGTCCAAGCTGAAACTTTAAAAAACATTGCATGTGTCTGCTCCTGCTCAATCACCTATCAGCCATGGTCTCAGCATAGGAACATATCCAGCAGAATGACAGTTGACCTACTGCCAATGTGTGACATGAATGATAAGTGAATTGTTGTTGCAGGACATTGAGATTTAAGATAGTTTTCTGAGCATAAAATATTTTAAAAAAATGACTTACACACCTGTCTTTCTGAAGCTTGTGTTTTCACTCAAGATATATATATATTGAGTGTCTGTAATGACACATATAGCTTTAGTTAGGAAGTTAGCAAACTAAAGTCTATGTACCAAATCTGGCCTCCACAAGTTTTTGCACAGTATGGTTTCAACATTTTTAAGTCGCTAAAAATAATAACAGAAGTTCAAATGTCAATGTCCATAATGAAGTTTTCCTGGAACCCAGCTGTTTATTTGTTTATGTACAGTTTATTGTAGCTTTTAGGCTGCAATGGTAGAACTTAATAGTTGGAGTACTAGAGACCAGAATGTGTCTTCCTGCACTTCAAACCCAGCCTTTTAATTAACATGCACATTTTATTTTTAGTAACACTCCCTGCACAATATACCTTTCGACTCGGAATATCCTGGAATCTGTGTTCTATGTCTGGGTATAGCAGAGCACTTAAGAAACCTGGGGGATGGGGGTAGGGGGGGAATGGTTCTGGCTGAAGTAGTTGTCTGTTTTCTTTTCTTCACTTTGTCTCTTCTCCACAGAGCCTCTCTGCTTTTGTTCTTCTGTTGGCCACAGTCTATGACCTTCCTTCAGTTTTCTCTTCATTCCAGTCCTGCTGTATTATAGAACTTTACTCAACTATTGTCACTAGTTTTTTGGATTTTAATAGCTAAAAAATTGTCAGACTTTGTTCTAGGTGTTTTATAGAAGATGTGCAAAACTTTCTTGGTTTTTGCTTTTTTGACCACAGAACATTAATTATCTGACCATTTTTTTTAAAAATTAGTAAGACTGGCTCTTACTCATTCAACTTTAATTTTGTATGTTTTTTCATTGTAAAAATAGGTCTCTGATTATTTATGCATTTCTTTCTTTATCCATTGATGGATTTTTTTTCTTTCCTAATGCTTTGCTTTTTAAGGTAATACATTAATAAATACCTTTATTAGGTATATTAGTATACACACACACCTTTTACTTCTTGTCTCTGAATTAAACATAAGAATATTCATTGAAGACTTAAGAGTAGAACTATTTCACATTATTTTTTGTCAGATGATGCCCAAGTTTTCTTTTGATAGTAAATGCTATTTGCTATTTTATTTTCTGAAGAATATACAAAATGTACAAATTTCATTCCAAGTTATCTTTGTTAAAATTAGGGAAAGATTGTTTTTTCCCCTTTGTTTGGAGGAAGTTTTCTGACATGCCCAAGTCTTTGCATTGAAAGTCTTGTGCATATGTATGCACTTACATACATACATATGCACTTACATACATACATAGTATACATACTATGTACTCATTGAAAAAAGGCACACCCTCTCCAACATTGGCTAGCAATCTATAATTTATTGATAAATTAGACAGTTTTGATATGACCACTGTGGTTTGAGTTTGGAATGTAAGTGTTCATATGTTGAAAGCTTGGTTCTCAATGTGAATATGTTAAGAGGTGGGGCCTAGTGGAACATCTTTAGATCACAGGGCATGTGTCCTAAAAAAGAATTAAGGTAGCTCTACAGAGACCTACAGAGGAGTTCTCTGCAAGAAAATTGCTATATAAAAAAACAAGCTTGAGTCCTCCCCACATTCTGACTTCCAGCCCCACCACATGGTCTCTCTGTCTTGCTCAGACTTCCCCCATGTGATGCCATCCACCATGAAGTTGAGCACAGCTGATGAAAGTATCACACCCTTGAACTCCCAGAACTATGAGGTGAAAAATCCCCTTTTCTTTCAAGAAGCTTCTCTCCGGCATTTCTCTTACAGTGGTGAAAAGAGACTAACAATGAGATCACTACTTAGTTTTCCTTACAGAAGGTATAAGAAAATAATTTTGAAAATATCTGGTTTCCTTCATTGTCTCAGAAATCTATACAGTTATTAAAATTAAGCTTTGGTAGAAAATGTACAAAGTATTTCACAATTGAGATCTTATATTTAAAACCAGGCATTTGTTATCTCCACCTCTAAATATGGTATTGATGTAAGAAACTTTATTCTTAATTTTTTCTTGATATTTACTTGAATTAAAAAATAGAATATAAATAAATATACTAAGAAAACATTTTTACAATGAATAGCTCTAAATACTTTCTGAAACAGGAATCTGCATTCATGAAACTACACCCTTGCCCCAATCCCTGTTACCCACTCTCCCCACAAAACCACTAAAATATTGAGAAGGAAATTGGAGATTTTTTTTAAAAAAATTATGCCTACACTCACAAATGCAATTTTATTTAAGAAATTTTGAAATCCTGAGATTAATATCCCTAGGCACTGACATTTCAAATATAGAAATGAATACCTGATATGAATGTTGGAATACAATTTTGTAATTTGTTTTCTAAATTCTAAATAATGGATATGACAGCATTTCTAAAAATTTAAGCATGTTAGCCAGAATTATTTCCAAAGACAATTAGAGTCTATCAGTCAAGACACATAACCTTGATATTTATAAATTAATTAATATTCAAGAGACAATGGTACTGTTTATATAAATTACTGTAAATGTAAGAAATATCAAAACTTTATATGCGGCCGTCAAATAATCTCATAGTTCAGTATCTAACAGTTACCAGCAAACCTACTCAGCAAACAAAGCACAAAACATTTAAAGTTTTAGGCTTTGGAGGTCAAAAGGCAAAATTAGGGATGTTCTCCACATCTCTGTCACAGCTACTCAGCTCTTTTGTGATAATGCGAAAGCAGTCAAATACAAAATGGGAAAAAGAATGAGCTTGAGAATGTTCTAATAAGCCTGTTTTATGGTCACGAGAATTTGATTATTCTCCTTTCAAACCTTACAATTATTTAAAAGTGTGAAAGCATTCTTTGCTCCTCTGCTGTGTGGACAAACATAGGTGGCAGGCTACATTTGGCCTCAGAGTTGTGTTTTGCCACACTCCAATTGAGGATGCCATACAACAAATGATCTTGCATGGGGATAAAAGTTAGAGCTGTACGATTAAGTATTGATCATTCCAATATCTGTTTAGGATATAACCTAGACATAAACTTTGAGGCTGTTGGTTCTTCAGATTTGGACTCAATGCACAGGGTTCTACTCACAAATTTCCCAAAGATGGGTACTGAGTGCTGACTTTCTGACAATTATTTTGAAACCATCTTAGTCTAGATCCTGCAAGAGAAAAGAATGCATGTCCCCACCTTTCAAGTCAAATTTCTATTCTACAGAAACAATATTTGAAGGTTTTCAGAAAGAGTAATAGTGTTTTAAAAATCCAATCTGGGATCTCAATTTTTTGAAATAAAACTGTAATTAAACAAGACCACCCTGTTTTTCTGTACCTCTGTTGTGGGTTGAATAATGACCTTCATAAAGGTATGTCCACATACTAACTGCAAATAATGCCAAATTATTTGAAAAGGGGATTCTTGCAAATGTTAAGCTCCTGAGATAAATGGTCAAACTAGATCATACAGGAGACCCAAAATCCACAGCAAAGTGTCCTTGCAAGACTCATATAAGTGAGTCTCTGACAAGGAGAGGAGAAGACCATGGGAAAATGGAGGCACAGAGCAGAGTAAATGTAGCCACATGTCAAGGAATGTTAACAGTCACCACTGAAGCTGGACTTGGCTCAGGACTAACCGTCCCTAGACTCTCTGGAGGGAATACAATGCCTTAATTTTGAACTTCTGGCTTACAAAGTTGTTTTGGTTGATGTAAGCCATTAAGATTGTAATTTGTTAGAGCAGTTGCAGTTAAAATGCAAAGACTTGGGCATGTCAGAAAACTCCCTCCAAACAACATCAAAGATAACACCTTCATTTACCTCTTAAATAGGTAACAGTAAAGAAATACACTCCAAAGTTCCAAAATGCCACCTCTTTGATTTCCTGAGTATCAATTAATTTAAAGAAAAATTAATGTAACACTTGTAAACAACTTAGTGAACTGTTGGAGACATTTTAGAGTAGTGCAGATGAATTGTGTAAAATAACAGTATTGTATGCTCAGTAACTCTACTGAAATTAAGAAAGCAAGCACAAGAATCCAAAGTAGAAAACAATGAAGGCTTATCAAATCAATAAAATTGACAGACTGAGGTTTAATCTTCCTTGTATAAGCTTAAGACCTTGAAGGAAGCTTCTGCAAATTATAATTTATTATTATTGTTGTTATTACTCACAAAGCCTAAGATAGTGCCTCCTTACATCAGGAGAACAATTTGCTTTTGGAATCAGTGAAAAGATCCTGGTAGCCACCAAGGCTGTGACATTTTTTATTTGCCCTCTGTTTTCGCTTAATGACTAATTTCTGTGAGAGACTTTCATCTTATTCTTTCCATCAGAACTGGTGCTCTGTGTTCTGGAGCATTTATGAAATGACTTTGGAGCCTAACATAGATTTAGAAAGGGAGCAATGGAATTTTTCTTTATCGTCAAATATAAGGTTCTATTCAAGTTAAATTTGCAGTTGGACGGGGTAGCTTAATATTGTTTTACATGGGTAAGTTGATTATTTTTTCAAGTTTTTTTTTTTGAATATAAAAAGATCTTTACCTGTGCATAGTATTTTTCCAGGGAAAAAACAGAAAATTATTTGAGGAAACATTTCTGCCATGAAAACAGATATACTTAAATCATTCATCAATTGAATTCCAGGTAAGAAGAGAATTCTGAAAAAAATGAGACTATGATGTTACTACAAATGAAATTGCTTAAGAATAAATAAGTGCCTCTCTTATATTCTCTCTTGTTCAGAAAAAAAAAAAAACATCATTTCTGCTTTTGCCAAACAGTCAGGAAGTAAAGGGATACTAAATTTGTAAAATCCTCAAATATGCCTCAAAGTCAATTTGCTTTTTCAATGGTCTGAATGCTGTTTCCTTCCAAATTTATATGTTACTACTTAATCTTCAAAGTAGTGTTACCAAGAGTGCCTTTGGGGATGAGTGGGATTAGTCTCTCTATAGGACAATGAAAGAGATCTGTAGGAGCTAGCACTCCTGTTTGGCCATATGAGGACACATAAAGTAGGTGCCATTTATGAGGAAAAAGGCCCTCAGCAGGCAGAAATCTTTTGATGCTTTCATCTTGTTGAGTTTCACTGTGGTGTATTCATATATGAATATAGGACATTTCCAACTTGTCTTTTAGATAGATTATCTCTTGGTAGAAAAGAATAATTTCAAATGCCCTTGTTAGTATGCACATTCAATCCAGAAGAAATAAGTACAACTCATTTTGCAAGGGTTATAAACATCATAGTTAATACACAAATTGGGTTTGACCACTTCCTTGAGGTCTGAGAATTTTAGACTGGTTTCCCTTTGCCCACTGGGTAAGATGTAAGTCTTCAAGTAAGTAATAGCTGCGTAGAACTCTATAGCTATAACCCTAATGTCAATGAGAATGTGTGTGAATTGTTATTAAATATTTACTTCATTTGAAGGTACATTTACTAGATGTCTTGGACAAGAATGGATTTTTAAAAAAATTCTGAATCCAAATATTCTATAATTTCTTCTATCACAAAATCATTATAACATTAAAGAATGCTGTTGTGGACATTCAGGTCTAAGATGCTAAGTCCCATGCCCATGTGCGTAATTTGCATCCCAGATTCTGTAGTTAGGAAATGATCTACCAATATCTGGGGTATGTAGATAAGTTATGCACACATGTAGTGAAGATGAGATGTTTGAATAGAATCCTGAAAAACTGGACTCACTTGATCATTACTTAGGAGGGCATGGGATCTCTGTTGAAGAAGCAAAAGAAATTGAAACTCAAAACCCAACATTGAGATGTAGGGGTTTTGACAAAAATAATCATTTATATGAAATCCCAAAATATATTTGAATGATAAGTAGTGTGTTTGCCTAAGCAGTAGTTAGAAAATAGCTTCTTGGTCATCATTATTGACTGTCATTATATATGTGTATGAATTTCATGAATACTGAGTTAAATAATTTATAAATTTCTTCCAAGTCCATTATTCTATAATTCCTTGGAAGAGATTATATCTCTTAAAGATTCAGGCAGTAATATCTGTAATCAATCCATATTTAACTTAGAATTAAGAAACACGTTTCTCAATTATATTGAGTTAATACTGTAATAGTTTAGAGAAATAAAAAGACAGACTGGAGAACAAAGTTAGAATGTAACTGACCTTTACATAATTGTGCCAACAACAACAACAACAGAAGCAGTCTTCTCCAAACTCATATAAGAAAGATTAATAAAACACATTGATTTCCAAAGCTTTCTTGAAAGCTGGTACCCTTGTTTTTGGTAAAAAAAACAATTAATTACCTTCTCAGGAAGGTCAGACACACCATTGCTAACAGGTTTGCTTGAGCTAGACCATCTCCTTAGACTTAATAATATGTATCAAGCATTTCACATACACCTTGAACTTGACGAGTCCACTGAGAAAAAAATATTTTCCTCCTGATTTTATGGACTTAGCTGTTAAAGTTTGAATTGCACAAAAATTTGATTTGGGAGTCCAAATTTGGGAGCAATTCCACGTGACTTGTAAGTAAATATTTTATTATGCACACTCATGAATGTGCACAGAAACAGCTTCAGTGAGGTGTTAGTAATATAATAACAAATACTTGAAGAAAAAAAAATTATCTCAAAATTAAAATTCTTCTTGAAAAAAGAAAAAAATTAATTCTTCCTTGAAAGGAGAAATATGGACATCATTTTCAGTGTCAACAGACAAGATTTTTGTACATTTTATGATTTGAGTGCACAATTCTGATCAAACTGCGGAATCACTTTTGGTGCATCTGAGGTAATAATCTGCTGAGATTTTGGTAGGGGAAGAACTACACTCATGAGATATGTCACCCCTTGACAGCCTCTCAGTAATGACCTGATAAGAATTCTAGCCAAACAAAGGGAGATGGGTCAGCTTCTGGACGTCTGTGATAATTAATTCTTGTAAAATTACTCATTCAAATCCTTCAGATTATGTAAATTGTTCCAACAGCTCATCTTGATAAAGAAACTGGAGTCCTTCTGTTTCACAACTTGGGGCTTTCATTACCCTGTACATCACCTTAGTCCTCCTGTCATTCTTTGCCTTGAACTTGCCACCAGTTACCTCATGAACATGGAAACACCTTCTTTGTTCTGGAAACACTCGGCAGACACAATTCATTCATAGTATTAATAGACACAGGTTTCTTACTTAGTGTTTGGGTAATGACTAGGTAGAGGACTAACGGCTTATTACATTCTGTTCCTGTATGGTTTCTCCTCATATTTCAATGGATCCCTATTTTCTTATCTATTTTTTTTTTAGTTTATCACTTTTTTTAAAAAGAGAGAGTGAGAGATGGAGGGAGGGGAGAGAGAGAGAGAGAGAGAGAGAGAGAGAGAGAGAGAGAGAGAGAATTATTTAATATTTATTTTTTAGCTTTCGGCGGACACAACATCTTTGTTTGTATGTGGTGCTGAGGATTGAACCTGGGCCGAATGCAGGCCAGGCGAGTGCGCTACCACTTGAGCCACATCTCCAGCCCAGTTTATCACTTTTTTACACAACATTCTACACAGGATGCCTAGCTAAGGTAGTGATAGGTTCTAGGATTTTACTAAGACTCTTTTCTATGTCACATTTTTCTCAGTTTTAGCTTCACACAAATCAGTATTATTAATATCAATCCTCTAATATTCAAAAAGACCCTAGCTTTTACAACAGTTGATATGTGGTTATATGGATTTAATTTGCTGATTAAGGACAATTTAGATCTTGGTGCTCTACTCCCTTTTTTGTATAATCTGAAAGAATGTCTACTGTCTCTGAGATATGGTCTTCTGAAATCGTTGCAATTTTGGCTCCATTTTATAATTTCTACAGTACCACAAAACTGTCAAGTCAACCATCTGCCATTTATTTGTGGAGCAATATAATAGATAGTGTAGCTCAATTGTCCTAAAGTTGCTAGCAAGCAAGCAAGGAAGTGATGATGAGTCTGGTATTGATTGACTCATGTCACGACCTGTCATAGGAAAAAAGAGTGCTAAAATTATATGTCTGATATAAAAATAGAGGTCTGGAAAGACAAAAATATATCTTTTATTCTGTTATTTCCCAATAATGCTGTGGAAACTAGTCAATGTTCAAACAAATATTTACTGTGGTAAAGGCAGGATGGAGATGTGAGGGCACCTAAATATTTTATCAATGCTTTATGAATTGCAAGGGGCTGGAGGTAGTGTTTATGCATAGACCGGGACATAAATAAATAAGAAATATGGAACAAACAATGGCAGTTTTTAAACCTGTGAAGCTAATGGTTAAAAATGGCAGGCTGGAGTAAAAAGAAAAGTTTTGTGGTTATTTCCATCAAGTCTCAAGAATTATGAAAAATTGATTTATTTAAGCTGAGGAAATATCGACATCAATTCAGTAGTTGTCCATTGAGTTTCCAGTTTGAAAACACTCTTGATATAATCATGCCTTAAGAGATGGCGGGACTTGATAGATTTCTCCTACATCTTCATTATTTTCATAGCTCAAAACACTTGAAGTTCTACTTAGTTGGTACATTCTCAGGCTCCATTCCCTGCTGGAACTTCTAGATAAGTCACAAAGCAGTGTGTCTGGTTCCCCAGAGCCACCTCATTACCAATCCCCCGCATCCTGAGTGAACCTGCACCAAGATAAAACACTGTGGACTTGTAAAAAGATTATGCCACATCCCCTGATTAAAAACAGAAAAAAAATTGGCTCTGACTAGTGTTTTGTGCTCATTAGTAAGTTTTGCTTCTCTGGGAGGAGATTGTTAATTTTGTTTCTTCCTCACAGATAATGATTCACTTATACCAACACAACTTCCGACTCTCAACTGAAGGCAAAATTTCCCAATGGCTCAATCAAGGCGGTGGATCTTAAAGTCCCTGGAAGACAAGCTTTCTGGATTTGATCTCTGCAGCAGTAATGTGCAGAGTAAAATATCACATTTCTAGCACACAAATGGAGATTTCACTAATCATTTAAATCCAGCCTCCAGTTGGCATACAGCAGTATGCTATGGAGAGTCTCCTCTTATTATTTGCAAATGATGCTTTCTTATACCACACACATTTGAAATGTCTCCATCAATTTGATTTCAAAGAAAGTGTATTGCATTCCCTGATAAATACATTTTAATCACGTTAGTATTTAAACATGGATTTGGTCTCTTTGCAGGATGCGTTATGCAGTAAAGTGGAGGGAGGAAATCAAAGTGCTGGCAAAGAATTTTAGTTTCCTGAAGGAGACAACCTTAAATACATAGCTGAAAGAAGAGGAAAGAAGTGAAAATGTACTATTAATGCCCGTGAACTACTGAAATACGTAAACTAAAAATGTAAGACTGTTATATAATTGCATAGATAAATGTTCTGTAGCTATACACTAGAAAACTATTTTCAATATTCTGATAAAAGTCAGTTACTTTTATTTATTTTTTTTTACATCAACAGTCATTTTTGTTTAATCCTCACTTGACAAATTCAAAAAGGCTTTACCTTACTATTTGACTCATTTTAACAATTTCATGTAAATTTGTCTTAGATAAACTTGCATTTATTGCAAGCAAAGCTTAATGCTGTTCCTTCTCCTGAGTTTAAACATATAGATACAGGCAACTCAAATAAATAATTTGGCAACTTGCTGCTATGTAGAGAACACAGAATTTTTTTTAAACATGGCAGGCATCAACACACATATATTGATGGTATGCTATTTAAATCATTATGTGTCTTCTTAACAATTTTTTTAAACTTATGTAGTCTCTGTTACCTATTTTGCAGGCTAACTTTATAATAGCACACAAGAGTATGCTCTCCATTATAGTCAAATATTTTGTTCTCTGGCTCAATGCCCACCTGCTTGATTTGCCCATTTTCTCTCCCCCCCAATTTCCCATATTATGAGATTAGGTATCTTTTATTCTAGCCATAAGACTTCTGGATGTCCTTCCTGTTCTTGCATGATTTTGATCCCGGGTATATTTGGTGACATCATTATTTACTTGCATTTTGCCACACAGGAGACACATTTTTTTTAACTCCTGAACTTGTTGGAAATCTTATTACTCCATTTAAAGCAAGTTACCTATTGCTACAAAGGATGACATCTGTGTGCTGAGGTCACAATAGAATCCATGTTCCCATTTCTAGTGACTATTGAGTCCCAGCAGCAACACCACCCTCCCTGCAAAATGGTGTTTCAACCTCTCTATCCATCACATGGGGAAGCATTATTTTGTATTTCTAGTTGGTCTGAACTGAACTTTAGTCATTTACAAACTACCATAATTTTCAGGTACATGATAATGAATATAATGTGTTTTGGACTCTGTGGGGATTCATATTCTTTATGCAACAGAGTGAGAAATAAAGGTGTTTTTTTGTGTTTGGGATTTATGAAACAACAACAAAATATTAGTTATAAAAATTGATATAACATGGTATTTCTTAAATACTGTTTAAATTTAGTTATTATAAATTAAAAGAAAAAAAAACAACAAAAATACACAAGCACAAAAACAGAACATCTTCCCTATTGCTAGTTTGGTTACAAAATGTTCCTTCAAAGGCCTACGTGCTACGGGCTTCATCCCTAATCCATGTTGGTGACAACTTTAAGAGGTGGGGCTTAGTGGGAAGTTTTAGTCCATTAAGGACATGCTCTTGAGGGGATTATAGGATTCCAGTCTCCTTTATTATCTCTTTTTCACATCCTGGCCATGAGGTGAATGGTTTTTCCATGCATTGCAACTGTGATGTACTCTCTTGCCCAAGGCCCAAAGTCAGGGGATTAAACAAACATAGACTGAAACCTACAAAACTGTAGTCCAAAATAAACCTTTTCTCTTTATAAGCTGATTGTCCCAAGTATTTGTTATAGTAATAGAAATCAGGCTAAATTAGGTATAGATTATTCAACATATTTTATTACATGATTTATTCATGGGTATGCATTTTTAATAATATTTGTGGTGATTTAAGATTTTCAAATGACATAAAAATAAAGACAACAATAAAAAGATAAGTGAGGTTCTATACCAAAAATAAAAATAAAATTCTGTTATATAATAGTGATGCATAGGTGCACAAGATAGTAGATGATAATTTATGACCCACATCTATTTTCAATTTCTTTCATTAGAACTATGACTTAATTTTTCACACTTAAAAATATATTTACTCATGATTTTTGTCAAGTGTTTAAAGTTCAGGCCAAAGAGAAATAATTGAAATGTTATTTGGGACTTTTGGGATCCTGATTTTAAGATACAAATGCAGCTATGAGTAATTCCTTCTTTTCTCTGAGACCTTTAAAATAGAACCCTTCCTCATCCCCAGATAATAAAATTGCAAAACAAAGTAGTCCCCATCTGGGTTCTAACTTGTCTACTTATATTATGTTAGAAGTCCACTAATGCATGCATTTATTTGCTTTTTCTTAAATTTGTTTTATTACACTTAGAACCAAATAATCCTATAGGTTCTCCAGATATATTATCTAACAGAAATGTTGAGAAGAAACCACTGTAAAGAAGAGCTATGGAATTTGCATTTTGTGCAGGAAGAATCTGTAAATCAAACAGGGAACATCAGGATATGGAATTAGAAAGCTAAACATAGATAACATATATCTTGGTTCAAAAGTTATATTTTATTCTTCTCCTACTTAGTCTGTTAGGGCATCTGTAACAAAATACCATAACTAGATAGCTTATCGACAGCAGAAAATTATTTATCACAGTTCTGGGGATTTGAATGTCCAACATCAAGTTGCTAGCAGTGTTTGTGTCTCGTGAAGTTCTGCTTTCCCATAAATGTCCCCTTCTTTCTGAGTCCCCACATGGTTGATAAGCCAGTGGGCTCCCTGGGTCTGTCTCTTTTATAGGGGTCTCACCCTTATGATCCTATCATCTTCGAAAGCCTCCTCACCCCAGTATTATCACTTGGGGGATTAAGTTTCAATATAGGGGTTTAAAAAACACAAATATTCAGATCTTAGTACCAAAACACCACTAATGGAAACATTTTTTGAAATCCTTTATGCTGGAGAATAACATGACTTGATACAGGCTTGATAAAAGTCACTTTGGTTTCTATGTGGTAATATGACTGGTTGAGGATGAAATGAAAAGTTAAAGTGATAAATCTATGAGGAACATACCATTACAATCCAAGTAGAGGGAGAGGGAAGGTAGGATAAGGTACAAAAAATTAGTGACATATCTGGGATTTAGCATTTACAGATATGATGATGAATTGGACATGCCTGATGTTATTAAAAAAGATAAAATGTGTATTGCCACAGAAGATTCCTCATCTCTATTCTTGAGTTTGCTGAAGGTTCACAAGTTAACATTATAATAGAGACCTTCTTCCTCAACTATGTAGACTTCATGCATATATATTTCTTTTATTTTATTCAATTCTATCATTATAATTGAATAAATAAATACAGAATTCTTCACCTGCCCATTTATCAGGAAACACTGATTAAACTTAAATTAATGATGACTGGGGTTTTAGTTCAGTGGTAGGGTATTCTCCTTGCACGATTGAAGCATTGGGTTTGATCCTCAGAACCACATAAAAATAAAATAAAGGTATTGTGTCCATCAGCAACTAAAAAAAATATTTTAAAAATGAATGAACAAATGAAGAGTAAAGTAATTGGCATTTTATGAGTGTAACTTGAATACCTTTGATGAACCAGAAAGAAGAGGTGATAGAAACATTTATAAAGTTTATTTGGAAAAACCAAGTCATAATCATCCAGTGTTTTAGCATGAAAAAAGATGTGAATGTGTTCTTCTATTGTATTCTATAAAACCTTGTAAATTCTATCTCTGATAGAGCTCAGAGAGACCTTATAATCTTTGTTACCATCAGAGAGATTATATCTCTATTAAAAGCAATAGACTTTGATTCACGGGCCTGTAGGAGGAAAAAAAAAAACAGTCAACAAAAAATTACTAGACCTGAGAGGCCAATGTGGAAAAGTAAAGATCTAGAGATCAATTCTCACCAACCATCTCATGTCATAAAACCAAACAAGAAGGGAAAAGATGAGATTCAAATATTGTCTCCAAATTTAACCATAGGTAAATATTAGATTTAAAGAAAAACGGATAAAATTGGCTTTTCTGAGGTTGGAATTGAGAGGACAAAATAAAAGCAATCACATGAACTCAAAGAATTGACATACATTAATCATAGCTCATGCTTCTATTTAGCCAGTTAATGGTTATGTATGGTTAATAGTTCAATGTACTCTATGATGGTGCAGTGACATGCAATTCTACCTCAATTATGATATTATTAATATAAAATTTGGACTTCAGATTAAAAAATTCACTTATATATGAGGTTTTACCACAGTAATAAGTACCTCAAGGTACTACATGAGTACTTCTTCATATTTATTTTATGTCTTTTTGGTCTCTGAGCTCCTTGTAAGGCTTTGAAGAGTAGAACTAATTGGAAAGAAAGATTATTTTCTATGAAATCATATTCCAAGTAGGGAGAAATATCCATGAGAGATATTGCAATTTTTCAAGAGGGAAAGCTGATTTTTCTACAAAGACCCATAAAGAGCTTCAGTGGTGACATAAAGCATAAAGAATAATATGCTTTTTTACTCAGAGAAATGTAGAACTGAAGCCAACCTCTGCCATTTGCTAGCAGTGTGTCACGGGGGAATTTTTATTCAGTTATGTAACTACAGTTTCCTTATTTGCAAAATAATTATAGTAATAAACCCTAATTAGTAGTGATGTTGTAAAGAGATATTAGCTACATAGTATGAACACAATAAATATTAATTTTATTACTTTATTATCCCTTATTCAATATAATTTTCTTAAAGGAGCCTTAGGGTGGATAAGAAAAAGTGAAAAACATGAAATTTCAATTGATGTATGCCTTAAAGAACTGTTTGGTATTTTGTGAGGTGGGAGTTGGTAGAGATCAGATAGGAATTTACGTTTGCAACTTTTATCAAAATACAAAGGAAAATTTCAAAAAAATTAAAAGGTACTACAATCTCATCTATACAACAAATTATGAAAACAAAGCCAGCTGGATAGAGTGAAAACATCACTTAGAAGTGTATGAAATACGCTGCATAGAGAGACTAATGAAGGTGGTAATACCATGAGAGAAATTCTGTAAGAGTAGGACATCACCTATGCTATTCTGAATTTTTTTTTCTTGGAAGAGTGGTAGACACATGATCAAGGATATATTCAATTATTATTATTTTTTATATTTTAGTTGTATATAGGCAAAACACCTTTGTTTTGTTTATTTAGTTAAATAAAACTAATTTATTTCATTTTATGTGGTGCTTAGAATTGAAACCAGTGCTTCTCACATGCTAGACAAGTGCTCTATCACTGAGCTACAACCTTAACCCAAATTCAACTATTTTTATTTATTCAACTTAAAAGAAATCAAAATTCCTTTTGGTTATACTGGCATACACCTATAATCCCAGTGACTCAGGAGGCTGAAGCAGGAGAATTACAAGTTCAAAGCCAACCTCAGCAATTAAGGGAGGCCCTAAGTAACAAATTACTTACATTTTTAGAGATTACATGGTTGAACAATATAAATCACATTTTGGCTTATACTGTAAGGAAGTGAGTACAGGTGTGTGTGTGTGTGTGTGTGTGTGTGTGTATTGTGTACATGTGATTTGAAAACAGTTTAGTATTTGGTTTAATATAAAACAGAAGATGAAATGCAATTTTACAAGAGCAATAGAGGAATAAAGAAAACAATAGTAATTCCTGTATATATCACCAACTTTTCATTTCCACAACACTAATAATGGCATAACAAAGTGACTAAATTTTAGCTTAAGAAAGATAACTAGAATGGGAATATTATTTTATTTAATAATTAATTTTCTTCACATAGACAAAAAATTTTGACCATAGAAGTATCATTAACCACAAATGATGGAATGTTCTTGTTTCTACTGCTAAATGACTTTTTAAATTTAGCACTTTATGGATTTCATTATTGGAATCAAACACAAAGAGCAGTCTGAGATATTTATTGTATTGTGGGGATATGAAAGCTACTTTTGAAAATCTCTTCTATTAAGTTGTAGATTTTTGTGATTTTAGCTGTTCTGTATCCTCAGCTCTTTCCAGATTGTCCCAAAACTGAGGTCAAATAAATCCCAAATGACTAGAGCCCCATATGCCCATCATATAGAAAGAATTGTGAGATGTACCTATTAATCATTACACTGTGGGTATTGTGTGGCAGGTGCATGTCAGCAGAATAAAGTATTCAGCAGACACACAAGATGTGTTTTAAAATGAATATGTCTTTTGTTACTTTTCTTTGAGACTGGATTCAATGGAATTTTGTTGCAATTTATTAACTAAAACTTTTTTGTTAACCAATAACATTTCTCACTTTAACATTTAATTAATTTTACATTTTTCTTCAAATATGATAAAGGAAAAAATAATAACTATATATGATTAAATCTGGGGCCCTATTTTTTAAAAAATTATGTGATTTTCCCAAACCAGCAATGATAATCTAGCTCCATGTAAAAATAATCCTGTAGAACAATATATACAAGGAGAAATGCCCATCTTCTTTCCCATAATTATAAAAACAGTGTCTTAGTTCATTCAGAGTACTCTAACATTTTTTCCTTAAAGTGAGTAATTTATGAACTACAAAGATTGATTGCTCAATGTTCTTGAAGGCTGGGGAGTACAACAGCAAAGCACCTGATCTGACTTGGTGTCTGGTGAGGGCTACTGTTGGATTCAATGATGATGCTTTCTTGGACTGTATTTACATGGTGGAAGAGGTGAACAGACTGCCTTGATTATTTTCATACCAGCACTAATCCCATTCATGATCTCATTATTTCCCAAAGGCGCCCAACTCAATAATATCCCATTGGAGGTGAAGTTTCAACATATGAATTTGGGGAGAAAACATTCAGTCCATAGCAGGGAAGAACTTATGTATGAAGAATGTGTTAAAGAAATTTTCTCAAACTTTTTCCACCTCATCTTTTAAGAAGTACTTTTAGCTAAGGCAGCACATGTTGCTTTTTATCATTTATAGAGAAGAAAACTGGGACTAATATTATTTTAGGGTATTCCAGGTAGTATGGGTAGCCAGCTAAAGCCCAAAATCAAACGTGCATCTTGTTTTCTAGTTACACCAGGAAGCAGAGTATTTTTTTTCTTATTTTTTAAATTTAATCGAATTTGTTACACATGATGGTAGAATGCAATTCATTTCATATTACACATATAGTGCACAATTTTTCAAGATAGTGATTGTACACAAAGTATTTTCACACCATTCTTATCTTATACATTTCCTTAGGATAGTGATATCTAACACATTCCACCATCATTCCTACTCCTTTGCCCCCTCCTTTCCCCTCCCTCCCCCTTTGCCCTATCTAAAGTCCCTCCATTCCTCCCATATCCCCCACATTGCCATACTGAATCAGCATTCTCATATCAAAGAAAATATTCTACCTTTCCTTTGTTGGGGATTGGCTTGCTTGCTTAGCATTATATTCTCCAACTTCCTCCATTTACCTGCAAATGTCATGATCTTATTTTTTTTAATGGTGAGTAACGTTCCATTGTGTATATATACCAAACTTTTCCTATCCATTCATCTACTGAAGTGCATCTAGATTGTTTCCATAATTTAGTTATTGTGAATAGTGCTGCTGTAAACATTGATAAGACTGTGTCTCTGTAGTATGATGTTTTTAAGTCCTTTGGGTATCAACTGAGGAGCTGGATAGCTGGGTCAAGTGGTGGTAACATTCCAAGTTTTCCAAAGAATCTCCATACTGCTTTCCAGATTGGCTGCCTTAATTTGCAGTCCCACCAGCAATGTATGAGTGTACGTTTTTCCTCACATCCACGCCAACAATTATTGTTGTTTGTATTCTTTTTTAATATATTTATTTTTTAATTGTAGTTGGGCACAATACTTTTATATTATTTATTTATTGTTATGTGGTGCTGAGGATCGAACCCAGGGTCCTGTACATGCTAGGTGAGCACTCTACCTCTGAGCCACAACCCCAGCCCCTGTTGTTTGTATTCTTAATAGCTTCCATTCTGACTAGAATGAAATAAAGTCTTAGAGTAGTTTTGATTTGCATTTCTCTGTTAGAGATGCTTAACATTTTGTCATATATTTGTTGATTGATTGTATATGCTGTCCTGGGGAGTGCCTGTTCAGTTCCTTGGCCCATTTATTGATTGGGTTATTTGCTTTGTTTATTTGTTAAGAATTTTGGGTGTTTTCTATATCCTAGAGATTAGTGCTCTGATGTGCTTGTAGCAAAGATTTGCTCCCAAAATGTAGGCTCTCTATTTACCTCACTGATTGTTTCTTTTCTGAGAAGAAGCTTTTTAGTTTGAACCCATCCAACTTATTAATTCTTGGTGTTAATTCTTGTGCTACAGGAGTTTTATTAAGAAAGTTGGGGTCTAGTCCGATATGATGGAGATTTGGGCCTACTTTTTCTGCCATTAGGTGCAAGGTCTCTGGTTTAATTCCTAGGTCCTTGATCCACTTTGAGTTCAGTTTTGTGTATGGGGAGAAGGTCTACATTACAGAAAAAAATATAAATAGCAGGTAGTATTCCAGTAAATCTTAACTACATTATATTAAGCATTTAAAGTTTGTCACCAACTATTTTAAGTCTGTATGTCTGTGTTAGCTCATTTCATTCTTATAACACTTTGTGAAATAAGTACTTTTTATAATTTAAGAAACTGAGGGCAAGAATTTTTATTGTTTGTTCAGGGCTAGCCAGTTATTAAGTGGTAGGGTAAGACCATGATATAAACCAGGATTTTTTATATGATTATTATTATTGAGGATTTCTCTGTTGTGTACACACACACACACACACACACACACACATTTCTCTACCAAATTTTCCATCTTTCTACAAAATAATTTTATATTATCTCTACTTAAAATCTTTTCTACTCTATAAAATTTTTGCTTTTCAACTTATTTCCAACTCCAGAGAGAAAAACACGAAACAAATAAGAAAACAAACAGAAAACAATCAGAAAAGAAATCCCTCATGTTCCCAATACCAAATCAAAACCAACCCCTACAAGTGCACCAACATCTGTTTCTCCTGTAATCTGGTGTCCCCTGAGGCTGTCTCCAGCCAGCTCTCTGCCCTGACAACTTGAGGACTCTGTACTACAGTAAACCCTCATCCTCAATATTCCGCATCATTAGCGTTTATGGTACAATGGACCATCCTAAAAACACATATTAGCTGAGCTATTTTCCCTGTAAAAAATAATGAAGACACTCGCTTCACATCACATGCCACTCCATTAGTACCTGGCTCATATTTTCCCCTTTATGAAAAAGTACTTTTTAAACAGTTTAAGCCAACTGCCATCACTTTCCACCCATGTCTCTGAACTTAATCTTATAGGGATCTCTTTCCCTTGATTTTCCCAGCCTACTCACAAAGATTCCCAAAAGATCCTTTTAGAAGATATCTAAAGTTGCGTCATCCCTCCATTGGAAAACTTCCATAGAGTAAAAGCCAGGATCAGCATGGTCCATTTGGCTGTTTTGTTCATCTTTCTCGTTTCCTATTCTTCAGGCACATGTAGTATCATCTCTGTCCCCAAATATGTCAAGTATAATCTGACCACAGGACACTTAGACTTGCTGTTCTCTCTACCTCTAATCCTTTGCAGGCAGATACCTTTATGCTTAACTCTTTTTATTTCTAATTACTGCTCATATTTTATCTAATTAAAAAATCCTCCCCCTTCCAAATACCATAAAATAAGAATTTTCACCAATCCTTTGTATTTCTTATTTTATATGATTGCTTAATTTTCTTCATAAGCCTGTCATTAGCAATTTAATATATAGGTTTATATGTTTTTAATTTAGCTCCCATGTATTTGTTAGCTACATGAGGGAAATTATTTTGATTATTTTATTATTTCTCTAGTTCCAGAATGTAAAATAATAAATATTTCTATTTCAGAATAATAAATAAAACATTAAAAAATGTGTATATTTCATTCTTTTGAATCTAGAGAATATCATGTTATGTGAAATAAGGCTATCCCCCCAAACCAAAAGCTGAATGTTTCCTTTGATATGAGTAATTCACAATAAAGACAGAGGGTAGTTAGGGAAGGATGGAGTTACTTTGGATTAGGCAGTAAGGAGTAAAAGGAGGAGGGGAGATGGAGTTAGGAAAGATAGTAGAATGAATCAGACATTATTACTGTGTGTGCATATACCACTACATGACCAGTGTGATTCTACATCATGTACAACCAGAAGAATGAGAAGTTATACTCCATTTATGTATGATGTGTCAAAGGTCATTCTACTATTATGTATAACTAATTAGAACAAATTTTTTTTTAAAAAAAGAAGAAAAAGAAAAAATCTGTATACATTAATAAGGTACTGTATGACACTGCATGTATGCACTGAAATAGACATTTTAAATGTTTGTTTTTCTCAAATATGTATTACTTCTGTATAGTGAAAATATTCAAAACCCTTGCTCAGGTGGTATTTGTAGTTCTGTGTGCCTGACTTATTTTATGTAAAAGGATGATCTCCAGTTCCATCCAAATTGTAATAAATGACAGGATTTCATTCTCTCTTAAAATTATGTTTTATTAGTGCATTATGATTAACATAATAGTGAGATTGAGTTTTACATATTAATATGTGCACAAAACATAATTTGCTTTCTTACATTCCCTAGAACCTCCCCTTTCCTTTGCCTTCTCCCTCTCCTTTCCTTTCCATTCTCCCTCCCCTGGATCTCTTTGCCCTACTGTACTGGTCTCTCTTCTATTTTTGTGAAATCTCTCCCCTTTTTAAAATTATTATTTTTTCTCTCTGCCTTCTGCATATCAGAGAAAATGCTTCACTCTTTGAGTTTCTCAGTCTGGACAATTTCACTTACCATGATGCTCTTTAGTTCTATTCATTACCAGATAATGCCATAATTTCATTTTTCTTTATGACTGAGTAGAACTCCATTTGTGTGTGTGTGTGAGTGTATGTGTGTGTGTGTTTGTTTACATACCACATTTTTTATCCATTCATGTGTAAACACCTAGACTGAGTTCATAACTTGGCTGTGGTGAGTTGGACTACTATAAAATTTGCAATGCACTTATCACCAGAATATGATGATTTTGGAATAAATACCAAAGAGTGGGATAGATGAGTCCAAGGGTGGTTCCATTCCTAATGTTTTGGAGAATATCCATTCTGCTTTTCAGAATGGTTGCAGTAAAGTGCAGTCCTACCAAAAATGTACAAGTGTACCTTTCTTCCAATATCTTCAAAAACATTTATTATTATTTGTGTTCTTGATAATTGTCATTCTGTCTGGATTGAAATGAAATCTCAGTGCAATTTTTTTAAAGAGAGAGAGAGAGTGTGTGTGTGTGTGTGTGTGTGTGTGTGTGTGTGAGAGAGAGAGAGAGAGAGAGAGAGAGAGAGAGAGAGAGAGAGAATTTTTAAATATTTATTTTTAGTTTTTTTTTTCGGCCGACACAACATCTTTGTATGTGATGCTGAGGATCAAACCCGGGCCGCACGCAAGCCAGGCAAGCGCTCTAGCGCTTGAGCCACATCCCCAGCCCTCAGTGCAATTTTTATTTGCATTTTTCTGATTGCTAGAGTTATTGGACATTTTTTTTCATATGTTTCTTGGCCATTTGTATTTCTTCTTTTGAGAAATGTATCTTAATTCTTTTGCTCATTCATTGATTTGTTTATTTATTTATTTATTCTGATGTTAAGTTTTTTGAGTTCTTTATATAATTCTGGATAGTAATCTGCTATCCCAAATAGCAGAAGAGCAGCTGCTATTATTTGCCTTTATCCCATGTTCCTCTTTCATTCCAATTATTCGTTAATGTGGTCCCTAAACATTGTGCCAAAGTTGTTTTTTTTTTTTTATTATGGTTAAGGTTGCTTATTTTCTTTTCATTAATTTTGTCTCAAGTTTCAAAGACTCTCTACTTTGTTTATTAACAATGGTATTGAATCTTCAGCCCTATCTGTTCTGTTACAGAGACTTTCAAATGACCATTTTATTTGATTTATTGTGTCTTCTAAGATTTCTGATTGATTATTTTTCTATATATCTATCTCCATATTGAAGTTTTTATTCATATCATATTTTGGCTTCTTTATACATTTATTGTTCTGTGTTCTCTTGATATTCATTGCTAATTTTAATAACAATTCTTTTGAATTATTTATCTGGTACTTCACCCACTTCAATATCTTTTAGGTCATTGCTGATGAATTATTAATAATAGGAGGCATTGTGTTAGCTCCTTCTCCTAATATTCCT